>NC_049202.1:41819387-42119744 GCF_013347855.1 Anguilla anguilla
AAATTAAAAAATGAATACGAGGTTAAAGTTTCGACTGTCAGCTTTAATTTCAGCTTTTTACTCTCTTATCAGGTAATCGGTACACACACACAGCACACTTTACTACAGAACAGACGGATCAACAGATCAATGCAGTACAGTGACAGTGACTGTACTACATTGAATATTCTCTGCTTTGGTGTAACTTCAGTGTTGGCCAAAACCTCTTGTCTTCTTGCACTGTACCTAAGACAGTCGGCATGCATGAACTATAGTTCCCTTTCATCAAATATTCCACCATTCTGTGTGATGTCAGCAGTCTTACTATCTTACCTGTGTCAGGCTGCCTGTTGCGGCCCCTAAGCATATAGCTAAACTCCTGGCAATGCTCATTCTGGCTGTAGTCCTCCGTTGAGCGGAAGCACAGCTCCTCCACCAGCATGAGGGCCTTCTTGCACAGGTCTTCATCCCAGTCCCCCGACATCCTCCAATCAGCATCACATTCCCTGCCTCAGTTGGACAATTGCAGGACACCACTTTGACTAAGCTGAAGGTCCTTGTGAGGAGAGGATCTGTTCAGTTTGTTTGCGACAAGTCTAGTGGGGCTCTTCTGACAAGCTGAGGGCTCTTTGGAGACACTGTCCACCTTGGCTGTGTCAATCAAAGGTCCACCCTGAGGACAAAACCCATAAATGTGCAAGTTAGAGAGTCACACCCACTGTGATGTTTTCAGCCTGTTTTCTGGCACACTGTGAAAAGGAGGAGGGGAGAAGATATGGTGTACACATGACATGGAAACTGTGTGACTGGGGGACATGCATAAATATATGATGGAAAACACCATAGACAGGAGGAAAAGACAGGGCAGAACAATAAGAGGGGGGTGAGAGAAAGAGATGGATTAATGTTGACACTGATAAATTGTTGTACAGTAACTTGACCACAAAACCAGAAAAACACGAAAAATTAACAAGATAAACAATAAAACAAACAATAAATTCAGAAAAATAAATAAAATACATTTTGTGGTGGGGATATCACTCCTAATAGTTATAGTAGTATGGCTTACCTTAATTAAAAAAGTCTAAAAAGCCAAAGATGAAGTCCCATGTTTGGGTCATTCTTGAGCTCCAGTATCCCTGCATAAATTTCCAGCAGGAGTATTTTTTTTGCGTGTGTCTCTTGTTCAAGCCCCCTTTTCCTGAGAATTCCAAACATCCAGTTGGCTCTCGTATTCCACTAACTCCCAATAAAAAATCCCTGAAAACCCATTAACACTGGGAAAAAGGTCATATAAGATGTATTTCTTAAGGTAACATCTGCCTGTGGTTAAGGGTTCAGTGCTGAATTCTGGATCATGTAGTTCCTGTGGGAATTGTACTTGTAATTGTAGAGATTTTCCTGGTTTTCAGCACAAACCGTAATGGGGATTGTGGTTTTCAGTTAGGTTTGAGGAATGTCTTAAAATAGCTCCAACACTTTGCCTGAAAGAAAAAAAACAGAAACATAACAATCCCCCTCTTTGAATTACTATGCATATAAACACATCCTCTTTTATGTCATTAAAATGTCATAGAGTCTCTACCTGTGTGTGCATTTGCGCATACCATAAAAAAGGGGAGTGCACATAAAAGAGCATTCTCTTTGCATCGTCCTCATTCTGTCTCAGAAAGCAGGTCAATGCCTGTTCTTTCTTTTTCTCTCCCTCTCACTTCCTCTCTCGTGTGTGTCTATGTACTACTATTTAGTTACTGGAACTACTTCTCTCTTCAAAATCAAATAAATCTGTCAATATGTGTACATTTATTTGCTTGCATGAATTTCATTGACTTTCAGCAACCACATAATATTGTCATCAACCTGTAGTGGTAACTTCATAGACAATGTTATGGTCTATCTGGTAATCACTGCCCCATAAATATAGAACACATACCAAGTATGGTGCCAATCTGCTCGTGAGTATATGTTTAATGTAATAGTATGGTCTACTGAAACATCATGTTCTCTGTTGGTCCTCTATTATGTAAAATACTATGCGTCATATGAATGTGAGCTCTGTCTTTCAGGACAAAACATACATGTTTCCTCCATGACTTTTTATGTCATTTACACAACCTCTCTCTCTGTCTGGGGCTACAGACCATTATACTTGTTTATTAAGCAGAGGGGAATTTCCATCAATATATCAATCTATCTGCACATTTAGGAAGCAAAAAGTACTCCAATCAGTCCATTGATTTGTTTATCTCAAGAAACCAGTCAGAAGGATAAAGAGTCCAAGATTAGTGCATTAAATATGCCTGCCACACACATCCCCCAGTCCCGTTACTCTAACAGTAAATCTGTCACTGCTTTCGGTTTAAAATCCAGCATATTTCACATTGAAAAATTGCTGTCTGGCAAACAGGTCTGTACATCACAAAGAAAGCCAGGAGGAACTGCATTGCTTATAGAGCAAAGTTTCTTGCAGGGAATGATACCATTAGACAGAAAAGGAAAAGAGGTAGGCAAATGGAATGAGAATGATGAAGGGGAGCATGAGAAAATAAAGGATGAGGAAATGTGGAAATGATGGGATATGAGGATGGAGAGAGGAAGATAGAAAAAGGAGGGCATAAACAAAAAGTGAAAGGGGGTTTGGACAGGGAACAAGTTGAAAGTGGAAAAAGTGAGAGAAGACAAAAACACCAACATCAACTGATTTGTAAAACTGATTACATATTTCAGTAATGTAAGCAATACACGTTCCACTGTCCACTAAATAGCCTATGTCCTGACCTCAGCAATGTAACCAAGTATACACACTATATCTGCCACACATTGACATTACATGGGCAACTTTGTGTCAAGAACTTGGACAATACAAAAATGTACAAAACAAAACACCTTATCTTGACAGAGATATTGCAATGCACAAAGAGACAGGTGAAAAGCAAGTCCAGAGGCAGGCTTTCCACTGACTATGATTCAAGTCAATATTTGCAAGTCTAGCAATAGGTAAGTAATTTCTCAGGACAGAGAAAGTGGTTCTCAACCTTGGTCCTGGGGCCCACTGTGTATGCTGGTTTTCGTTCCGACCACAATTGCAATCTCAGAATTTCAACAAGCTGTTCATTTTTCTTAATTAGGTGTTTTTCATGTTAAGAGGAATTATTTACTCTCTTAAGCCACATTATGTCAGAAATTGCTATGCATGGCATGAAGAATAAAATCCCATTGTGTTATTGTGTTGCTTTTTAAGTGATTGTAAACAATAACTTAAAAAGAGGTAACATTCTTAACAGATAAAATTAACGAGGGGAATTAATAGGCTCCTAATTAGGTTGCTGAACACGTGTTTAAGAGCTCTAATATTTCCCTTCAACTAATTATAACAAGACAGGTTTGACTCGTTATTATTTTCTTTGTTTTTGAATTATTTGTTATCTATAAAATGATTAGATTTAGTGGCCAGGTGTCCACACTTTCCCCAATTAGGAACCTGTTGATTTGCCTCAGTCTTTATTTTGATTAGTGAAAAAGTTTTATTAACCCCCTTACGTAATCGTCCACAATATAGCACAATGTTAATATGGGACTTTTATCTTTATGGCATGCATAGCTATTTATGACACAAGGTGGCTTAAGTGGGCAAATAATCCCTCTGACATGAGAAGCACCTAATTAAGGAAAAATAATAGCTTGTTACAATTTCGGGATTGTAATTGTGGTTGGAACAAAAAACCAGCATCCGCAGTGGGCCCCCAGGACCAAGGTTGAGAACCACTGTCCTAGAGCTACTCTGAAGCTAAATTGTGCAGAGTTACTATCATTCCTGGGATATTCTGTTATACACTGTCTAGTGCAGCCATTAATACCTTCCCTCCAGCTACTATCCAAACTTTCAAACCTGAGGAAATTATGAAATAATCAAAACACAGACATTATATTATACAGACCAAAAACAAGCCCTATGTTTATGTACCAAGGCTGGGTGCAGCCCATAAAATACAGAACACTAATGTAATAAATCAAGCCTCAGTTGCAAAACAGGTTTTTTTGGGTGGCAAAATTAGATTTATTCCAGTTGCTTATCTCATATGCGTATCTTACAATAACAAATAATCTTATGTCCTTTTCATTTATATTTATGCATATAACAATTTTTTTATTATTAATTTTTTTTTTACAATACTAAATGCTATGTTACAGCACAAGCATATTAGAAGTATACCATATGCCTTATGTTAAGCTTCAAGACCTAGTCTGAATCACAGCCTCAGGAGTTCTATAGATTTCACAAAACTCTGAATAATGATTACAAAATGCATTATTCACACACACACACACACACACACACACACACACAGAGAGAGAGAGAAAGAGGGTGAAAGATACACACAAATGCATGCAGTTTTAAAAAAAAATACTTTATACATGACATTTACAGTATCAAACCAGGAGATATATGTCATGCCAATATTCATGATGGTCCAGATTTTTGCTATCTGGGTTGGCACTGAAATCGTTGCTTTCAAAGTACCAAGCCTGTGATTGAACGCTGGCATCATTAACCATGTATAATAAATATGTATAATAAAAAATAATTTCTTCAAATGATATTTTACAAACAATACAAACCTATTTGTTCTACATGATCAGCTATTATATGCAACTACATTTTAAACCACATAGTCTATTATAGCAATTATAACAATAATTGTCTGAGCAACACTACTGCCCACTGTATCTGGCTACACCAGACAATACAAGTGCTGAGGGATTAGGCAGCTCTGTCAAATGTGTACTGACCTCAACTGTTTAATTTTCCAGTCCATTGAAAGCAATCATAAAAAAACAATATTGGCCTGTTGCAAGTGAGCCGCCAGGTCACTGTTAGCTAGCTAACCAAGCAAGCTAGCTCACTAGCTAGCAACTGTTACAAATCTCCCTCACATGTTTTCCCTCCCAATTATGTTTGAGCAGGATGTGGATGGTTTAAGATATAGTTAAATATCTAAAGTGTGAAAAATAGATCATGAAAATTGGACAGCATAGCACTACTGACACAACCCATTAGGCTAGTTATCCACAGCACACAAAGCTAATGCATGGCAAAAACAAATTATGGTTTATTGTGCACCTTGCCATACCTAAATGACATCTCTAGCCAACTAAGCTGGCATCACTATTATATGGACATTAATTAAGTAGCACCATTAAATGTTAACTACTTGTAACTAGCCACTGAGCTATAATATAAAAACTAGTTAGCTAGCAAGCGAACTACCGAATGTCTTTGAACTTATCTAAAAAAATATAATGTGCTGCAGGCTACTAATTGAATACGTGCTAGCTAGTTTCCTGCAACACAACCAGTCCAATTTTGATTTCCTTAATATTTTTCTGTCCTTCAAGGAACCTAAACAGCATGCACAAATATAAAAAAATGAATAAAATGTCACTTCCCCCTTTTCAGCTATTCTGGTATGAATTAAATACTACTCCCAGGAGATGAATGGCAGCTGATTTAAACAGAGGTGGTTATAGACAGTTTCAATTACAGTAACCACAGCAATCAAAATGAACTGCCTAGAAGTAACTAGATAGATAGACTTCTAGTTAGCAAGCTAACTAATTACCCAACCCAGATCCTGTTGCCCTCTCATATTATAGAAATACCCAAAATTTAAACAGATAGCTGCAGCCAGATTTAATGACATCTCTGCAGCTTGATTATACAGCTATCATAGTTTACTGAATAATTATACTGTATATTAATTTGCAGATGGCTAGCTAATAATCTACACATGCGCTAGTGTTACTGAAATTGTGTTACAGAAACTGTAAATATTGCAATAAATATGTTTAGCTGATTGTTATTACCTAATGTCAACAATGTACTGGGGGATTGTACAGTTTTCGAAGCTTCAAGGCAGCCAAAGTTAGCGTCGCCTCCATTTTGGATGGCACGTCTCTGAGAATAAAGGTCCCTGCCCATTGTGATACCATTGGTTGTGAATTCATAGGTTACAGTTTGCAGAGGCTGAAATTATTTTAACTTTGGGTGCAAGGGTGCTACACTCGACACTGGGTCCCACCCCCATCCTTTCATCTGCTGTTCTTCCTCTTCCATTGAAAAGAATGGGTTACAAAGCACAGGGGGGCATTAGCGCATTTCATGTGAAAGCGCCATTAGTGGATGCTACAGTACATTTTTCACCAGAAGCCCAACAGCAGAGCTGTTCAGAGGCAAGTGTCCCAGAAGTGGAGTGTAAGACGGAAGTCACACAGAAACATCCCTATTCAATTCAGGTGAAAAAATACTGAAGCAAAATCACTGAGAAAATGTGGTATATTTCTTATATTTTTCTCTTTACTGTTACATCTCCTAGAATCATTCTGTGAAATTTGTTTTGGAAGATAATTCTAATGAGCACAAAAGCATGATTTAAAAAGACAAGAGATAGTTTTCAATGCTTTGAGTTCCCTTTCCCTCCCAGTTACAAATACACTGATTTTAAAATTATTTAGCACAAAGTGTTCATTTGTCACTCCCAAAGTTATTTTAGAATACTTAAAGTTATCTTTGATATGTCCTCATTGGAGATATTGTGAACCAATGTAATCTTGTCAACGTGAAACCTGTTCTAATTGTCAAGACCATGAAAGGCAAGTATTTTCGTGGGAAACAACTCCTCTCTGTGAAGTAATGGCGGGCATTTCAAAGTTGAAGATCACATGCTGCTTATGTTACACTCTACTTTACCAACCTTTGATAACCCCCAGGCAGGCATATACAATGAGAACACACAGATTCTTGCTATTTATTCCTTATGTAAATGCACACACACACACACCTATGGTGTATATTAAGATGTGCACACATTTATTGACAACTGTTGCAATTTGTCATACACATACATCAAGGCATATTCCATTGTAAATGATAATTTGTGACTGCTTAGTTCAATCCTAATTTGCGTTTGTTACCATTAATTAAAGTATTGTTTTCATTGCATTGAGCTTTCTGGCACGTTATTTTGATTACGTTTAACTAGTTTGTACAGTCTACACTGAAAGAGGATATGCTCGTTTTAAAATAAGCGCTCCTTTCTCTAATAATATGGTACTGTTAATCTCATGCACTTATTGATGACAGTTGTTTAGTCATACAAAGCACTACACTCGCGTTCACTGGAATTGTTCAAGATCAAACCCCCCCTCCCCCACCCCACCCCCCACCCCCCAAGTATCCAACATAAAACTGAAATACAGGTCTGTGCTGTTTGCTAACAAAACAAAGTATTGTATTTTACTGGCGTATGTCCTATGTGCAATATCATAAAATATAGGCTAGTAGCTTCTACATAATAGACCACATCTCTTTTGCAAGACTCCTCTACAGTAGGTTATGGCACAAATTGCTATCTATGCTATATATAATCAGTCGTAACTACTAATAAATCGCTAGAAAAATGTTTTCATAATCCACACAATACCACACTCAATACATGATTCAATCCTACCTCCTATAAATGTGTGCTCCATACTTAAACAGTGCATTACTTTTTTATATATGTTTTTATATGTAGGCTATAGATTTTTGTTTAGCCTACATAATTACTATGCTTACTAATGCCAGCGTGTTTACAGTGCGAATAAAGGGAGGGGTCTGTCAGTTGAAGATGAAAGACCCTGGCATTGTTCACGTTGCATTTGTTACATATACCATCCCTCCCTCTTTTACCTTAAACGTATGTTCCTATACAGTATGTCGGCCCTCGCTGTAAATTGAACTGGGTGATAGCCACAGACCCTCAAAATGAATGAATTCTTTCGCACGTAAATGCTCTGTAGGCACATAAACCGAGCGACCTTACTGCACATATAGCTACTGTATAGGAATATTCGTGCTCGATTACAACAATACATGCTGTATAGTACAATAACCTACAATCAGAAAGGTTTCAATCACGAATACACCTGTCGTGTACTATACGAGTGAATATTACTTGCAAATGGTATGCGAAGATAAGGATAAAACGCGGACATACAGCCTAAATACAGTAATAAATTCACGCAATCCATTTAGAATGCTGTGCATGCTCATATAGCCTATTATAAGTTAAAATCGATGTATTTCATTTTAGACTCGCTAACTGTAGCTAACATATTGAACCTTTGATTTCAAACCAACAGCCTTTGGGGTTTTAATAATAGGTCTATGTAAATCAATTCAATGCATAGTGCGTTTTCTCCGAACATGTATTGCTCCAATTCAGCATCAGTATAGAAAACAAGCCGACATACTGTACCTGAGATCAACGGAGGGGATGCAGGGACAGACTGAGAGAAATAATTGGACAATATGGATATCCGTTAGTTCTCTCCTCTTCCCCTCTCCAGTTCCTCTTCTCAGAGTAATTATTTTGTCGGAGTCTTCCAACCCTCTCTCTCTCTCTCTCTCTCTCTCTCTCTCTCTCTCCGCTTGTGAACAGAATACTAAGCGGTTCCTTGTCTCCCCCGACTGTGCTGCGTGACTCGTACTAAAGACATGCAGAGAAAACGTGGAGGGAGCTTGGATTGACAGGGGAATGGATGAGAGAAGGGTGGTAGGAGCTCAGGAAAAGCCGAAATTATCAACAAAGCTCCTGAGTCTGCCGCGAGAGGGAGACAAGGCGGGATAGCGAATAAGTGCCATGTCACGTGAGAATCGACATGCGTGTTTCTAAATTGGGATCATCAATTGTTCGGTTATGGGTCATCTTTTTTATCATTGGCACTCTCTAGAAGTATATGTCTGCATAACTGCCAAATGGTTACTTATAATTCTGCTATTGCTGATAGCACTTACCAAAGAAATGTAGGCAATAGGCTACCATCTTCAGAATTACAAGTACAGTTGCAGGACTAGCTTATATTTTTTCTACTGGACCACAACAAGCGGTCCAAATGACAATTTTTAAGAGATATAATCCATATAAAAAATGCAATTTTCTTGTTCTTTTCAAGTTTTAAAAAACACCATCCTGAACTTCCCATATGGAAAAAATGGTATATGGGAACACCCTCTGCCAAATTACACTTTACACAAATTATACATGCCCCATACCTATACAGCACTAAGAGTTCCTTACAGAAATATCCACAGTGACCACAGACTCTCAGCCTTTAAAGGGAACCCCATCTGTTAAGACTTCTATGGCTTAATATGTTGTAAATGCCCTCAAATATGGAAATATGTTGTAAAAACCACACAAAAGATTTCTGTTATTTTTTAAATAACCCAGCCTTTAATCGAAATTTTGACCTATGGAGGTCGCCATTATTTTAGATGCGCAATACACTTTGGGTAGATGATGTCAAATGGTTCACTGGAGCTTAGCTCAGTTGTTTTGTCCAGACGTTGCAGTTATTAATAGTGAACAATATCAATACAATGACACATAATCTGTGAATAGGATGGATTCAATTAAACATCTTAGTGTATCAGCACGTATTATCGTTTAGGGGTTATGCATTTAAAGGAGGTATTATCACCGGTTTATGTTCATGTTGTAATATTATTGATCCACATCGTAGATATATATGACATGGATCAATAACATTACGCTAATTAAATTAATGGAGATGAAGACACATTTCAGTTTCACCAAAAACAATAATTTGATCCATATGGTCAAGTGGCCTTGAACAGCGGCTGCTAGAAAGCGCAACTCTTTACAACAGGCAACTTTTCCATCTCTGTTTTGCATAGGCGAGCAGTCGCTGCACAGACACCATCTCTAGTCTTATTCCCTACTCTCGTCTCCTCCAATCTTTATCGCTGTGATTTATTTGATAAGGGCTGTCCTTGATGCTTTCCTCCTGAGCAATGCCCTGCTCTGGCTTGAATCGAAAACAGAACACATTTTCAATGCCGAGACTAGTGCAACCATTTGACGTCACTACCCAGAGTGCATTGCGACGGTAATAAGAATGGCGACCTACGAATTGAAGGTTTTTTTAAATAACTAAAATATTCCATGTGGTTTTAATAACATATTTATATAATTGAAGGCATTTACAACATGTTCAGGCCTACACGTCTTAACAGGCGGGGCTCCCTTTAAGAACATTAACTTCTGTACTTTCTGACCTCATGTAAATACACAGAATTCAGATACAACATCAAATGTCCACACAATAAAGCCCCAAAATTTAATTATTTTGTGTGTTTTTACTAGAGATGAGTATTGTTTAGATTTTGACAATGTCCATGCTAAAGCGATAACTTCTGAAATGGTACGATGCCTGAAATAGTAGTCTACCTCCTTTAAAATAAAGAGCAAACAACAACATTAAAGAACATTGTTTTATGGCGAAGGCACATCCCATTGTTTGAATCCTTTTGGGTGAAATGCAGCTACACTCTACATAGTTTTGCTTCGGCCATTTTGACCAAGTTTCACATTATCTAGCTGGCTAACACAACAGAGCACGTGTAACGTTAGTGGAGATGGCACCAAAATGAACCACCAAATTCTGTGTTGTGATTCGGTCTGGTAGGTAGGCCAATCGGTCGTATGTGAACCGGGCGCCATGGTGCTGCCGCTTTTTGCTACCCAACCCTATTCATGACCTCGACAGGTACATGACTACAAGATAGTCCGTGAAACCTGGGACTCCTATTGCAGGCTTCCCTTTGGAGCCTTTTCTTACAAGCAGAAATCAAAATTCTCAAGAATACAGGCAAGGTAAATGACGGTCAATTTGACCACTCGTGGCCATTTAAGTAAGGAAGTGTTTATAACTTTATTTTCTTATGCAGTGTTGTTATTTAAATTATATCAGAATGTTCAATGCATATCTTTAGGAAAAGTTACCAAGGTGGAGGCATATGGATTTCACGATGACAGATTTATTGATTTTGTTAAAGTGACAATGGTCAAAGTGACCACTGTGGTGTTTCTACTGTAACTACTTTTTAACTAGCTGATTGTAGTTGTTGCAAATGGCACATTTTAAAATAATTGTTAGCCAGGCCTATAGATTATGTACCAATTCACAATTATTTGGTCTATTGTATATACACTGCCTGGCCAAAAGCAATGTCGCCGTTTGGATTTTTTTGGACATGTGGCTGATTGCCACCATATTTACAGAGCTTGGACCTACTCTAAGCCTCAGTACAACTGCAAAGTTTGTTGCATTGTTGTCAGCCTCTGTTGATATTATAGACCTCGGTGTTCAAAACAGGCTGATGAAAAAGTGAAAAATAAACCATCAAAAATGGTAACCAATTAATGATAACTGATTTTATGTGAAGTTTTGAATTAATTCATACATTTAGCTCAATAGCACCACCATGTTTTAAAATTTGGCCAATAATGTAAAGTGTTTACCTTTGTGTGCCTGTCAATGTACAGATGGGTGATAAATTAAAGGAAAAACCTGAATAAGTGAGTGGAGAAACATAACAAATGCAGATGCTTCCATACAGGTGTACTGCATGATAGAATTAGGCAATTAACATTCTATCATGCGCTGTGACATGTATAAAAATGCTGAGCAGGCCCAAATTTTGGATTGAAATGGCAAAAGGAAAAGATCTACGTGACTTAGTGAGTGAAAGAGGGTTCATTATTGGGGCATGGATGGCAGGAGCTGGCTAGTGTTTCAATAGGAACACTGAATAAAGTGACATCTGCATTTTGATCTATGGGAAAGACATTGGTAAATAGGGTCGGAGACTGGTCGGAAGCATACATTCGATGACCACGATGCTGGTGCATTAGTGTGATATGCAAGGAAAAACAGAAGAGCAAATCTTCCTCAGGTGACGTAGAATGTCAATGCAGGACTTGATCAGACTGTGCTAGCAAGAACAGTCTGTGGACAACTACATAGAGAGGGATATTATAGTAGGGATGCAGTGCATAAACCTTTTATTGCAAAGATGAATGCACATTTGAGAGTTCAGTGATGCAGAACCATAGGCACTGGTCTACAGAGATGTGGAAAAGAGTGATATGGTCAGATGAGTCATCCTTCACTATATTCTCTACAAGTGGGTGAGTGCATGTGTGGCGTACACCAAGAAAAAAGTACAGGCCTGAATGCTTGACCCCTACAGTGAGGGGGTCTCGTGGCTCTGTTGTGCAGTGGGGGGTCATTTTTCTGGCATGGTTTGAGTCCACTTGTCCCCTTAGAGGGAAGGGTCACTACAAATCAATCCAAAATTATTCTGAGTGATCACCTTTATTCTATGATGAAATATTTCTATTCTGATGGGTGTGGTCCCTTCCAGGATGACAATGTGTCCACAGGGCACAAGGGGTAACTGAATGGTTTGATGAGTATAAAAATTATGTGAATAATATGCTATGGCCTTCACAGTCACCAGATCTCAATCCAATTGAACACCTATGGGAGATTTTGGACTGACATGTTAGACAGCGCTCTTCACCTCCATCATCAAAACACCAAATGAGGCAATATCTTTTGGAAGAATGGTGTTCCATCCCTCCAGTAGAGTTCCAGAGACTGGTAGAATTTATGCCACGGTGCATTGTAGCTGTTCTGGCGGCTTGTGGTGGCCCAATACCTTACTAAGACATTTTATGTCAGTTTTTCCTTTCATTTGTCACGCATCTGTATATTCTAAGTAGCATCAATTAGCGTTTTTGTAAAAAGCCACTCCCACTGAAAGTTCAATGACTTACTTTCATTTTGAAATATCAGCTACTGATTCAGCACCTTCCATTGGTTTTGGGGATTTTTATAATCAATGGTTCAGAAGTATGGCCTAAAGAGCTGCAAACTCTATTTCAGAATATTCAGTCTACACCATTGCTTGAATTATACAGTGGTTGCTTGCATCCTCTGGGTAAGTGAGCGGTCAAGAAAAGAGTGTTCACCTCTAACATTCAAAATTTGAAATTCTGAAGGAACTTATATTGTTATTACACAACTATCACTTTTTTGTCCTCTCTACTCTATGACCGGGTACCTGAGTTGGCACCCCCACGCGAGCCCTGATGAGCCTCTCCATCACTGGGAATATCATAACGAGATTCTTTTGAACCAGGTTGCTGTCCACTTCTGTCTCATTTGTCTGCTACTCAATCTGATGTAAAATATAGCAAATATAGTTCCCTCAAGAATTGGTGGTACCCTTTGTAAAGATGAGGAAAACAGGACATTTAAAAAATGTTATTGTTGTTTATCAGTATGATCTTGCACTCAACATATGAGTGAAATCCAACCTCCGGGTCTTGAAGAAATATTTTTCTTAGAAAGTAAGTCATAATTATTGGCACCCATATAAATTCTTAAGAACAAAATCTAATGTAAGTATATTTCTGATTTCACATTTTTAAGTTTGTCTGAGTCTTTAAGAACTCTTAAGTGGTCACCCATGACTTCCTGTTTCACTGGGTTATAAATATGAGGTTGCACATGAGCCAACCTCCCTTAGTCATCCATCAACACTTGGAAGGTCAGAGAACACACAAATGAAATGAGACAAAAGGTTGTTAACATAAATCAGGCAATGGTGAGACAAAATGCCCAAAAAGACCCATCTCTACTATTGGGTAATAAATAAGAAGGTCGCAAGGTTACTTTAACCCAGTACATTGTGTGGAGGATGTTTTGAGTACCAAAAAATTATGCAAGGATTACAGTTGGATAATTCCAGAAGTTGGCTGCACGTGGAGTCCATGAATTCATCAAATTCCAAACATAGTAATTTTCTGAACCTCATTAGAATGTTGATTGAACCCAGATTCAGTTGAGACAAAACAGATCTTTTTGGCCACAAATACCAGAGGTGGGTTTGATGCAAAAAGAGGAATGGTGTTTTTTTTTTTATTCATTTACTTTTTTTGCTAATTCCTGTTAGCTTGTTAAAGCTAGCATCCTGAAACTCATCCGACAACCAACAGACATTATTTCATAAGATCACGATTGGCCTAAAGGTGACACTATAGTTATCTTACAAGCTTCCACTTTTTTAGTGAACAGGCCATTCAGCCCAACAATGCTCACCATTTTCCTAACGGAATTGTACCTAGTGCTCTGATTACCTACAGACTAGATAGTATTTAACACTGTGTCATGCCTGGTCAAATTCCGCAGAGTTTCTGCCTCTACTACGTGACATGGCAGGCTATTCCACACATTGACTACTCTCTGCATGAAACATAAAATCATAAAAAGGTCTGTACGGAATTTACCATTTGCTAATTTACATTTATGTCCCCTCATTCTACTAACAGAACTTGCGAAGAATCTCTTGTAGTTCACTTTGTTAATCCCCTATATGAATTTAAAAACCTCAGTCAAATCACCCCTTAGTCTCCTTTTACTAAATTTGAAGAGATTAAAAATAGCTTAATCTCTTCAAAGCTTTTATTTTTCATAACAAAAATCAGATTTGGTTGCCCTTCTTTGAACCTCTCTATATCTTTTTTGTAGTATAGTCCTCAGAACTGCACACAATACTCTAAGTGTGGTTTAACAAATGTATTTCATAATATAAGTATAAATTCCTTGGATTTATACTCAATACGTTTGGCCATATATCCCAGCATCATGTAGGCTTTTTAAATACTACAGCAGAGTGCCGAGAACCAGAAATGCTTTATTCAACCATTACTCCTGAGTCATTTTCAAATAGAAAAATGTACAAAAAACAAAGTAAGCCTGCCTTGTGTGTTTATTTCCCACATGCAGAACTTTACATTTCGCTATATTGAATTTCATTTGTCAGGTTTCTGCCCACTTCTGGATTTATTTTTGTATCGCCTTGCATTACTTTTGTAGATTCCAAACTATTAGCTGGGCCCCCCAATTTTTTATCATCTGCAAATTTTACTAATGTACTTTCTGTGCCCCTGTCAAGGTCATTGAAATAAATGAACAAGAGCAGTAGAGTACCAGCACCAATCCTTATGGGACTCCACTTCCTACAGTTCCCTGCTCAGATAATATCCCTCCTACTACTCATTGCATTCTACCCTGTAACCTGTTCCAGACCCATTCTGAAATACCTCCTGTAATTCCTGCTGTCTTCATTTTGCTAATAAGTCTCTCACGTACCTTATTAAATTATTTTCGGAAATTTAAGTATATAATAGCACAAGCTTTGTTATAGTCAAAACACTTGGTAGCTTCTTCAAAAAAATACCTGAAGGTCTGTCAGGCATGACCTTCCCTTGCAAAAACCATGCTGGATATCTCTTAGGATGTTGGTATTTTCAAGAAACACTTCTAACTTGTCTTTAATGATAGACTCCAGTATTGTACATGTGTTACAAGTGAAACTGATAGGCCTGTAGTTTCCTGGATCAGTGCAGTCCCCTTTCTTATATATTGGTATTATATTACCTTGCTTCCAGTCCTCAGGTATTTCTCCAGTTTCTAAAGACTGTATAAAAATAGACAGTCTTTAGAAACTGGAGAAATACTTGAGGACCGGAAGCAAGGTAATTGATTGATGGAATTAAATAATAAGGATAATATTCTTTCTGAGGCTTTCAACATAGCTTGGACTGTCATACTCCACCCCTTACAACCCCTCAACCTTCCAACACACTAACTGGGGTGTGGCCTAGTTGGTTTAAATCCCACAGCTACCATTTCCAAGACATGAGCAGTCAGCTAACAAGAAGCTGTCTGTGAAATTTTGCACAAGTTGGTTTTAGTTTGTATTTTTCTTGTCATGCTCCTATCATGAAATAGAGTTATGGGGAGTCATGCAAATACAGGGTAAAACCTGAATCAGTAGAAAAAATAAAGGGGAATCCCTGGGAGAAGATTTAAGTGTGATCCTCCCCCAGGCAGCTGAGTCATTCTGCTCTTTCTTGAAATTATTTTTTAACTCCATAATTGATGGCTTCTGCTTTCTCCCTGCACCGTTTTTGTGTGCTGAATAGTTCAGTCAGCAAGGGTGAGTGTACTATTTTACCTCCCTCCTCTGAGGGTCAGAGTTAATGTATTGTGTCCTGTCAGTCAGCAAGTACCACCATATCGACCAGCTGTCAGTGTTGGTGCTAACACGATGCTCTGTCCACTCTGTCAGCATGGACTTTACCATGTCAACACTCTCTCAAAATATGTCCCTCATGCTGTCCGCCACTCCTGCATTTCCATTTTGTTACCATGGCAATAGTCTCCCAGGGCAAGTCACCCACGTCTCTTCTCTTGTACTTATCTTTCACTTTACTTACTGTATGTTTGCCTTTCCTCATTATCTCATTTTCCTTCTGCTCTGTTCCCACCCACCATCTCTCTCTCTCTCTCTGTCTGTCTGTCTTTCATTGATTTAAAGTCTTTCTTCTGCTGTTTAATTTTGTTCTTGCATCATAATGTTTTTGGTTTTACAGACCATGTTGTCCCAGGCAACTTGCTAGCTTCACTACCATGAATACTCACAACCAGTTTTATTACCAAGGCTACCGAGAGATCCACTGGTCTCACTGCCCCAGTTCATACTTGCTGTTGGCAGGACCCATGCTCCAGGCAATGAGGCTTCACAAGGAGACTTCTCGTGTTACCCTGACGGTAGTGGGTATCCCATTATCCCAAAAGTCAAAGATGATAAAGAGTTTAAAATCTTCTTCATAAACTACAGGTGTATTTATTTGTTGTTGTAATAATAATAATAATCATTATTATTATTATTATTATTATTATTATTATTATTATTATTATTATAACAATAATAATAATCACTTATCATAATCCACCATTCACACAATTTCTGTTCTCCAAAGTGTAAGGCCTACATCATACTGTAGGGTGGAGCGCTGCAATGTTAATTCACTGTACTTTGCATTATACTGTTTCCTGGTAAGCCATGTTTTCAGCTTAATGACACATGGGTAAGAGCCTATGCTTATAATTACAGGACTATGCTATATTCCAGAAGAGTGCAGTAAACCCTGAGAATCTGAGGTTATTATTGTAAGTGCATGTAATTGTACATTTCCCCATACCCCTCTGAACACCCTGTTCTTTTCCATTCTTTATTTCTCCACCACTGCACAACAGTCAATACATCAAAATGTGTGCTTGTTTTCAGAAATCCAACCTACTTAATAAGATTAACCACTCAGAAGAACTGCGTATGTATGAAAGGCCCCTTAGCTCAGAGGCTATAGTGTGTAAGATGTATGCGGAGAGGGTGCTGGAAGTCATTAGTGAGAAGTGGGATTACACACCATTGGGTGTGAACTCTGACCCAGCTGAGAATAGGAATGTTTTAATTGTTTGTATTTATATTGGAGATGTTACTTGTTGAAATGATTCTCAATTATGAAATTAATAACTAGGCTAAATTTCTGTATATTCTGTTCTGTATTGGGGTAATTGCATTGCATAAGCTTTGTTTAAGTGCATTATTGTGCTGTAAATATGTCAAGAGGCAGCAGGCTTAATGGCAGCTCGAACTCAATTCATTCTTCCTCCCATTTACCATTAGCTATGATCTTTACTGTACATCACTAACTGGCAAATTTGGCTCAATCTGTTAATCTGTGTGTCCATCATTGCTTTGTTGTTATGCTAGGGTTGAACACTTCTTGCAAGGGCGAAGCATTTCTGTTGGCCTTTCTGTGTGTGTGTGTGTGTGTGTGTGTGTGTCTGTGTGTGTCTGTGTGTCTCAATGAGTGCTGATACAGTATTGTATGGGTTAAATGGCATAGTAGTATCGGTATATTATCATCTGACTTACTGACTGGAATTAGGGTTTGGAAGAATAAAAACATTAAAGTGATATTAAAAAGGGGTTTCCTTTCCAAAGGCATTAGGTTATTAGACATTATGCTGATATGTTCAAAGTGAGTCACGCACACTGTGGAATAAATGTGCCATTGAAACATTCTTCCCTTGACATCGTGCTGTGGAAGATATTAGTATGAAGCAATACGCCTTCAAATCTAATTTCAAACAGGAAGAAATTAATTCCGTTGTAGATGTGTTTATTCTTATATTTTATAAATACTTTGAAGTACGCAAATGTGACAAAGTAGATAATGATTTTTAAAAGATTGCCTTGGGTATAAAAGAAAAATATTTCCAAATGGCATTCACTTTCTGGAGGAAAATCTTTTTTTTAATAACAATGGCAATACTCTGTGTTCAGATGCTAAGCTCAAAACAGCTCAAACAGCTTGGATCAAGCTCTCGTTTTAAAAGCAGATGTTCACAAGGCACAGGTTTTCAGTCTCAGCGGAGTAGGCTGACTGAAATTAGAACACTTACAGCGTGAAAAAGAGAGAGCGTGAAAGAGAAATCGACCAAGGAATGTTATTTTATTGGACACGAACAGATAGATGCCCAGAACAGGAGTGGTTGCCCAATCTGTTGTGGCTTAACATACCCTGAGGGCCATGTATGAAGTGACTGCCTGGCCTTTAGTGCCATTAGGCTCCTCTCCACACACTAGTCAGATTTACTCTTATTACTTCAGTGCATGTGGAGTCATGACCTACTGGGTTTGTGCATTTAGTCGGTTATATGTTTTCTTCTAATATTAAATTCAGTTATGTCCTGTGATCACTATGGTAACTGATAATGTAAGCAACAGAGGAGATGGTTACATAGCAGAGACCACGTACCACAATTCTACTTTACTGAGGATATAGCTCCATTTCTGTTGGTATTGGCAGTATGTTCTTATCCGCATTACATCCTGTACATTAAATTCCCCTTTTGAAATTGCCCTACTGTTGCAGTGCCCAGTTTAATGTATTATGAAAAAAACTGTTCAGTTTTGGCAGTGCTGCTCAGCCATCAAGCCAATAAAGCACTTTGCATTGAGAGTGATTTGGAAGTTGGGAAGAAATATGGGTACTGCAATGATAATTAACAAAAAAATTATGTGTGTGTGTGTGTGTGTGTGTGTGTACAGTGTACATACAGTGAGTGCCATAATGGTTGGGACAAACATATTTGTTTTTGTTTTTTTGGCACTGTACTCCACAATTTTAGTAATCAAATCAAAGAATTCACATGTGGTTACAGTTCATTCTCAGATTTTATTACAGGGCATTTTCTTACATTTTAGTTTAACCATGTAGAATTACAGCACTTTTTATATGTACTGTTTCACAGCACTATAGTAGGACATTTGGGACAACTGGCTTCACAGTATTTCTGATTAGTCAGGTGTGTTCAATTGCTTCCTTGGTGCAGGTATAAGAGAGCTTTCAGTATCTAGTCTTGATTCTAGGCTTTTGATAGCCTTTGGAGTCTGTTATCAGCATTTGTCAACATGAGGACCAGTTGTATCAAGAAATCCAAGCCATTATGAGGCAGAGAAATAAGAAAAAAGACAGTCAGAGACATAGGCCAAACCTTAGGCTTACCAAAATCAACTGTTTGGATCACCAATAAAGAGAAAGACAGCACTAGTGAGCTCAGTCATTTCAAAGGGCCTGGTAGGCCAAGGACAACCTCTACAGTTGATGATCAAAGAATTCTCACTATAGTAAAAAAAAAAAAAAAAAAAAAAAAACTACCCATCACCAATCCAAAAGATCAGAAACACTCTTCAGGAGGCATGTATAGGTGTGTCAGTGATTACTGTTCACAGAAGACATCCCAAACAGAAGCTACATATGCTACAGAGGCTACAGTGCAAGATGAATACTACTAGCTACAGTAGTTGCAAAATCAGGATGGTTACAGTTTGCTAAGAAATACCTAAAAGAGCTTGCAGAGTTCTGGAAACAAGGTCTTGTGAACAAAGGAGATCAAGATTGACATGTATCTGTGTGATGGCAAGAGCAACATGTGGAGGCCAAAACGAATTGCCCAAGATTCAAAGCAGCGCTTTGGGCATGGATGGCTGCCACAGCTACTCACATTGATGATGTAACTGCTGATATAAGCAGCAGAATTAATCCAGAAGTGTATAAAAGCATCTTATCTGCTCAAATTCAACCAGTTTTTCAAAGCCAAAAACTGGAAAATTCTTGAGCGGCCAAGTCATTCACTCAATCTGAATCCAATTGAATGTGCATTTCATATGCTGAAGAGAAAACCTAAGGAAACTAGCCCCTGAAACAAGCAGGAGCTGAAGATGGCTGCAGAACAGAATTGGTAGAGCATCACCAGAGAAGAAATTCAGCACTTGATGATGGCTATGGGTCCCAGTCTTACAGCAGTCATTGCATGCAAAGGATATGCGACAAAGGACTAAACATGACTACTTTCATTTTTTGTCCCAGACATTATGATGCCCTGAAATGGGGGCTATGCAGAAAAAAGTGCTGTAATTTTTACATGGTGAAAGCAAAATGTATAAAAATACCCTTTAATAAAAGGCGGAAATGTGCACTTTAACCACATGTGAATTTTGATTATGAAACTTAAATTGTGGACTACCAAGCCAAATCAAGAAAGAAAATATGCTTTTTCCCAAGCATTATGGTGCCTACTTGAAAGAGCAGAAATGGGGGACTGGAGTGGGGGTTGAGTTATGCAGATACACCAAGTGGCAAATGCCAGGAGACAAGGAGATAGAGAAGAGCACATAATATATAGGCATATGGGGAAGTGAAAAGGGAAAGAGGGATGCTTGTTGTACCAATTTTGGTTTGTTAAGCTAATGGACAACAATTTGACATCTGTTAATTAATTCTGATTATTAGACTGAGACTGAGGGAGGGAGTAGAAAGAGATGAGTAAAGAGGAGGAGCAAAGACATGAGGTGAGAGGAGGTAAGTGAGTGGGACAGGGGATGAGGGGACATGTTAGTAATTAAAATGGAGGGAAGCTGAAGACACAAGCGCATGCATACAGCTTGGGCAGATTGTTGAACATCGGGTGAAGGGAAGGGCAAATGGACAAAGTGAGGTCAAGTAGTATGATTAATTTTCCAGCAGTGAGTGATGCCATCCACATCAACAGAAGCATTACTATGTGTGCATAAGCACTCTTTGTGTTCCACAGTCAGTGCTGCTCTTCATGCCATACAATAGCCCATAGGGAGGTTAAGCGAAGTTCTCGCCAAACGGCATTTCCGGTATATTACTACATGCTATGCTAGCACATTTCATCATAGATGGCAAGAGCGACAACTTCATAAAAGCAAATGAAGTATTGAATCGTTCTGCACCACAAAATTATAAGTCTACCGATGACAGACTTCTGTCAAAGAACGAGTTAATTTGGGAAATTGTGAGTGACTTTTTTAATGCGTGCGGATTGGGATGACAGATTACTACAAACACCCCTGCCGATGTGATGTGAAAAGGGAAGCAATATGGGAGAGGAAGTTTTTGAATACCTCGGCAACCTAAAAACACAAAATGGGGTGTTTTAATAATAATTAAAATTCTCTTGTACTCAGCATATAGCAATATATTTAAACCCTGAAACACATACTTTGAACCCAGGCTTAAACATTACGTAGAGTTTGCTTATATTTAGCTTTTGCTGCTCTATTTCATAGGGGAGAGTATACTGGAAGTATTATTTCCGAAACTTCTGCTTCACCTCCCTATTGTGATATAGCTGTACGAATAAACCTTTCTTCTCACAACAACACCTCATCATATCTTTTAATGAAATGAAGATTGATTATTTTCACATCTTTGGTTTGGTCCCATTCTTCAATGAAACAGACTTCCTGTTGCCATTCTTCATTCCGTAAAGAAGTGCTGCACCTGTATCAGTGAGAGACTGATGGGGGAGGCAGGAGTTAAAATGTGACATGCACACAGCCAGTGTCCTGACTGGATGCTACAGATCTCCCTGCGCTGAACTATAGCCCTCTCTTGCACCCCCCAGGGGGCCCCGCTGACTCCAACGCTGTCTTGACATTCTCATTAATTAGGTTAACTGAAACCTTGAACTGAGCCACTTTCTTGATTGAACCCCCCCTTTAAAGAGTCTCCACTAAAAAGGCACATTAATTCTGCCTCTGTGGATGAGTTTCAGAGCCCCTCCTTGCTCAGTCGTATTGTTTCATAGGGCTATCAGACAGTAATTTGCAATCTGGAGCTGAGACAGTTGGGACGAATAGGGGAACAAACCGTAAATACAGTCAGGATGTCATCCAACCAGACAGGCCGAGAATTTTATTATTTGTAATAGAGATTACCAAAGGGCAAAGGGTTTCTTTATTTACATAAAATGTAGACAGGTAGCTCTACATGATTACAAGCTGGTCCGAAACCTAGGACAGAGGGTGTCCTTTAGACAAGTAGACCAGTAATAGACAACTCAAGCACATTATCATTCATACTGTTCCATGCAAATTTGACTCCTAGAGCACAGCACAGACACACTACATACAATACAGAACTATAGCTAAATAAAGCATCAACACAGAGACACATAAACACACACAGACACATACACACACACACACACACACACACACACCATTGAAAACAGATACTGTAGATGAACATACATAATAAAACACAAAACAAAAACAATGTACATGCTTGTGTGTGCAAAAGGTACACACATGTAGAACCATAAAGTAGTGTTCATTACCTGTGTGTCTGTAATGGAACCAGAATTGTTCTGGGGGACAGAGAGATATATGTTTATGAACAAAAATTAATTATTTATGAATGCTGTGAATATAAACAATTAAATAACAGAATGCATCACGTAAACATTGTTGCAGTACTATTAATAATGCATTTTATTACAGAAACTACACTAGAGTATTAGGAGTGAATACTGTTTCAATATTTGCAGTTAACAGTGTGTATCATTGAAGGAGGTGCTATGTTTGTATGGCTATTTCTGGTATCTGGTATAGTTCATAGACAAAATTGAACCAACAGTCTAATGAAATTGAGGGGAAAAGGCAGGTATAAAATAAACAACACATTTTAGAACTGCACCTATTCTTTAATTTAAAAAGTTGTTTTATTGAGCAATACTATTTTTCTCAAAACCGTAGGTATAAAAAATTATTGGCACCCATAAATGTACAATAAAATTCTACTTAGAAGGCTGTGAAAAAGTAATACAGTTCCTTAAAACTGAGATGAACTTAAATACAATGCAGTGAAAATTTATTTGCCCCCTTCCTGATTTCTTCTACCATTGCATATTTGTCACAATGAAGGGAAGGGCACATGGACAAAGTGAGGTCAAGTAGTATGATTAATTTTCCAGCAGTGAGTGATGCCATCCACATCAACAGAAGTATTACTATGTGTGCATAAGCACTCTTTGTGTTCCACAGTCAGGTCTTTAGATATAATGTAATATTAGACAAAGGGAAACTGAGTAAACAGAAAACACATGTTTACAATTATTAATTAATTTATTTAATTAAATATGTTATCAAACACCGATATCTCCCCTGTGAAAAAGTAATTTCCCCCTTAAACTTAATAAAGATGGTTGAACCATCTTTAGCAGCAATAATTGCAACCAAATGCTTCCTATAGTTTGATATCAGTCTTTCACACTGCTGTGAAGGAATTTTAGCCCACACTTTTTTCCAGAACTGCTTTAATACAGACAAATTGGTAGGTTTTCAAGCATGAACTGCTCATTTCAGCTCCTGCCACAGAATCTCTATTGGGTTCAAGTCAGGACTGTGACTATATCACTCAAAAACTTAAATTTTGTTTCTTTTCAGCCATTCAGATGCGGACTTGCTTTTGTGTTTTGGATCGTCGTACTGCGTAAAACAATTATGCTTCAGCTTCAGCTCACGGTCGGATGACTGGACATTCTCCTTAAGAATTTTCTGATACAGAGCAGAATTCATGGTTCTATCAATAACAGCAATTTGTTCAGGTCCTGAGGCAGCAAAGCATCCCCGCACCATCACACTACCACAACCATGTTTCATTGTTGGTATGATGTACTTACAGTGAAATGCTGTATTTGCTTTACGCCAGACATAATGGGACCCGTGTCATCCAGAAAGTTTCACTTTTGACTCATCTGTCCATAGAACATTATCCCAAATGCTTTGTGGATCATCAAGGAACTTTTTTGCAAATGTGAGAGGACCACTGCTGTTTCTCTTGGTAAGCAGTGCCTTCCGCCTTGCTATTCTCCCAAGAATCCAATTTCTGACCAGACTCTTTCTTATTGTGGAGTCAACCCAACACTGGCCTTAGCTGAGGTTAGGAGGCCTGCATTTTTTTGGATGTTCTTCTGGTATCATTTGTGACTTCCTGCATGAGTCATCGTTGCACCCTTGAAGAAGTTTTTGCGAGCCGGTCACTCTTGGGAAGATTCACAACCATTCTCCATTTGGAGATAATGGCTCTCACTGTGGTTCAGTGGAGACCTAGAGCCTTATGAATGAACCCTTTCTAGACTGATATATTTCAACAACTTTATTGCTCATCTCTTCTGGAATTTCCTTTGATTGTAGCATAGTGTGCTGCTGGAAACTTTGTGGTGACTACTTCACTCTGATGGTAAAGATCTATATGAGTGAGATTTAACAGGGCTGGCTGCAATCAAGCCTGATTATGAATGAAATTGGGTTAACTAGTTGATTTAGTAACTAAGGGGCAAATACTTTGTGTGATATGGGTGTTTGTTAACTTTTCATTAAATAAATCAAAGCAAAAGAAGGCTTCCCACACCAAAGATTCCTCAAACAAATACAAAGCAAGCAAATACTTTTCCACAGCACAGTATTTAAGTTCATCTCAGTCTTAAGGAACTGTATTGTGACCTTTGATCACTTCCAGTTTCACTAGGGTATAAAAATAAGATAACATGCATGTAAAATACACCCTTGTCATCCAACACCAGGGAAGTCAAAGAAAGGATGAATCAAATCAGATAATGGGTACAATAAATACATAAATGGCTAAATATACCACTAAGCACAGTTAGAAACTGGTGTGACACCAGTTTCTTTTTTCAATATTTTATATATTTATAATTTGTTATTTTTGTTGATTCCATTGAGTCACCAATAAAGTACAATATTTCCTATGTGTGAAAATGACAATATATAGTGCCTTCCAAAAGTACGTTAATGGTAGGGTGAAATTTGTTATTTTTGCTAAAATACTTTCTGGTTTGAGATAAAAAGATGAATATGAGGCAACAGTACAGAAGTAAGTTTTTATTTCTTAGGCATTTTAATGGCATATACGTTTTCACATATTTACATTTTACAGTAGAAGCTGTTTTTATGTTCTCCTCCAATTTTCATTCTTTGATCTCAAATCCAATTGTCATAAGTCTATAGCAAAAATAACAGATTTCACCCCACCAATTTTTGTGCATCTTTATCAAGGTTGCCAGTAATCCTACTCCTGGCTGTCAAATTACGTTTACCACCTAGACACAGAAATACAATGGGATATAATGTTGTGTCTGAATATGTTTTTGGTAAGACAATCACTTAAGCTTAGCGTGGCTGCATGCAATGTGATAGATGGACTCACCCCTTTGTAGTTTTGTATATTGTCGTAGATGTGAGCCATATTTTCCACCCACTGTGTGTATTGTTGTTTCTCTTCAGGACTTCTCATGTGGTTTCTGGGACACAAAAGATTATTTTTTTATGTCCTACCAAGTAAAACATTCAGCGCCCTGTTATAAAAGTTAAACAATAGCACCATCTGTAGTTTAAATTGGGAAATAGACTATGTAACCATATTTTGGTTTCTGTAAAATAAAGCGTCACAATGGTCATAATAAATGAGAGGGGCACTGTTAAAATTCTACACACAATGCACATGATTAGAACACAGTCACCCAGAGAATATGTTGGTGCTGCTGTACTAGATGTCAGTCTTATCCTCAAAAACGCTGTTGCTTCAGATGACTTCACTTCAGGCCTATTTTAAATCCCCTCTTCCTCTCCAAAATCATGAAGCATGTGGTGGCCATCCAACTTCATTTGAATTAAATCCACATAATTTTATGCAACTTTTCCATCAAACTAATACAGGTAAAAACACAATCTCGTCTGTGCACCAACTCCTTTCACAAGAGAATGCAACATGCAAGAACTTCACATCGCAAAACCTGAGCTGGGAACTTGCTAGGGAAATAGGAAATCCTGTCGTTCTGTGTCAATGTTCAACTGTGTGCTCTTGAACAATTGAACACTCATTTCACAGAGAATAAGTCCTGATTTGTGAACTTTTTTTTTTGTTAAGAAATGAAAAAGATCAACCCCCAGTACAAGTTCTAGAAATGTTGTATCAATAATTCTCAAATAAATCTCAATGGGTTTGGTGTCCAGCATGGCACACAACATCACGATAATCTGTATTTCAATATCAATATCTGGAAAGGAATCAAGTGCAACCCAAGATTTTATTTTTATTATTATTATTATTATTATTATTATTATTATTATTGTTGTTATTATTATTATTATTGTTACAACATCTACAAAGGCAAGTGTCCTGTGTAAAGGTCAATGTCTTTACTCTGACAACTTACAATGCTCGTTCCATCAGTTTCCTCTGAGTCTCCCCCTCACTCAGAGCATCCTTATAACGGCCTCTTACAGCCAATGCAGCGCAGGACTGGGAGGCATTGAGCTGAAGTATAGACAAAGAGAGCGAGAAAAGGACCTGGGAGCTGACAGAGAGGACAAATTAATGCATGAATTGTGTGGGAATTGAAGAAACTTCAGAAGAAGAGTTTTATTGGAGGGTTCTATCTTTTATACACCACACCCACTGACTGCCCAAAGGTTATATAGTACACTCCCTCAACAATGACAGTAAGAAAAATACAGGTCAGATAAATAAAATATTTGTGCAACTTACGGGCACCTCTACCAAAACACATCAGCAAACTATAAACCATGGAAGACTCAGGGAACTGCAGTCAGCCACTCACCTATCCTGAGTTACTCTCCTGTCTACTGAGAGTACTCTGAGCACTGTCTGTCCATCCATCCTTCTGTATCTGATCTGCAACTGAACGAACACACAGCCACCCGAGAGCAGGACTAAGAAGGAAAAAGAAAACATAGTCTAGTAACTTGTAAGACAGCCCATCAGAGAAATAGAGTACTGAAAGCACAGTCTGGTCTTGAACAGTCATGCTAACTTTGTGTGTCTTGCTCGCTTGCTCGGAACCTGAAGGTGATCTCTTTGTCAGCAGTCACATTCCCCACCTCCCTGATCGCCTTGTGTCCCTGCTCCCTCTCTCCTTTCACAGTCCTGGAAACAGAGAAAGCATTATGGGAGATGGCACAGACAGTTAGAGTATTAGCCTTAGCCTGCAGTATGCGTATAGATGTATAAATACAAGGACACACAAATTTACACACACTCGTACACTGACACATACATAAATGTATCACTTAAATTTATAAGTATGGAGGATTTCAACATGCACTTCTCAATATTGAAATATAGCTCATCCTTAAATATGTTTACAGAATATGAATAGACCCTTTCACAGAAACTCAACTGGTCCTACTCTAAATTAGGGTTAAATCTCTTCAATAATACACTGCATCGTCAAAAGTAAGTGGACACCGGGCATTCAACATCTCATCCAAAATTATGGCCATTAATATGGAGTTGGTCCACCCTTTTCTGCTATAACAACCTCCACTCTTCTGGGAAGGCTTTATACAAGATGTTGGTGCATTACTGCAGGGATTTGCGTCCATTCAGCCAGAAGAGCATTAGTGAGGTTGGGCGCTGATTGGGTGATTAGGCCTGACTCGCAGTTCAAATGTGTTGGATGGGGCTGAGGTCAGGGCTCTATGCAGGCCAGTCAAGTTTTTCCATGCCTTTTGACAAAACCATTTCTATATGGACCTCACCGTGTACACCGTGCTGAAACAGGCAAGGGCCTTCGCCTAGAATGTGATCATATGCTGTAGCATTATGGTTTGCCTTCACTGGCACTAAGGGGCCTAGCTCAAATCATGAAAAACAGTCTCAGACTAAGGGGTGTCCAGATACTTTTGGTGATAAAGTTTCAGTTGCATGTTTGCATAAACAATCCAATAATACACTTGATCAAAGTTCATATGAATTTCACATGTTGTTTATGAAAACAAAGGAATGGAGTGAAATCTGCGTTAATGTGAGAATAAAAGGCAGGTAATAGCTGGTCGAAAAAGCTATAGAACCCCCCATATATAATGGCTGTACAACACTCCTTTTTCACTCACAGTGTGGTGGGTAGCAGCAAGGTAACACTGCAGTGTGTGGCCACTATCCTGCTCTCCAACACCTGCTGGAGCTCTGTTTGCAGTTTGTTTGGATTGGCAATCACTACCTGAGAGAAGAGACAGGACATGCCCAATCACAAAGCTTAAATCTGCTTTCACAATCTAAGAAGGGAGAATTGGGAGCAGGGGACACGAATGAGGTCTTACCTTCCCTCCAGTTCTGTCAGCTAGTCTCCCCAGTTCATGCAGTCTACAGTCTGTTCCCTCTATAGACAACACTGATACAAGTATCCTGAGAGAGAGAGAGAGAGAGAGAGAGAGAGCGAGAGAGAGATGCACGCTTACTCCAATGACCAGGTTACCGCCTGCTGAAGATGAAAAAGAAAACCTTCTAGAGACGGCCAACTTGTAGCCTTCCCCCTCACGAGTTCCAGGCAAAAACAATAAACTAAAACAACAAGCTAAAATAACGAAGACAAAAGAAAGTAAAACGGCATGACCACTTTCCCATGTGCTGCCCATAGCTGGCCCGCTTTCCAGCCGGCACCAGCTCCTCCAGCTTTTCTGTGGTGGATTGCTTTCTTTTTCTTTCCTCTCTTCGAACAAAACTCCAAAAATAAAACGAACCAAAAATCATAACCGCGCTCTCGGCATGAGCTCCCAGTCTCGGCCTCCTACCGGAGAACAGGGCACACTTTAAATACCAGGACTCTAATTGGTAATGCTCTCTAAGTGCATGTGCCCACTGCCCACTTAACCAGTGAGTGTGGTCCTTTGATTGCCCTGAACTTCTCCCACAAACCGAGCCATGCCACAGTGGCTTACTTGGTTTACATTTTGGCATAAACTTTCGGTTTTTCAGTTTCACGAAGCAAGTTCACAATTCAGCCAAAAGTTGCTGCCAGGGCAACAGAGTTTTAAATCCAAACAAGTGAAACCGCAGGTTTTAGCAGGTTAGCCAGATAACATGGACGTAGCTACACTGTGAAATCACACAGAACAACAGCATAAATTGATGCACCTTTATAAGAGATTCTTGTTGATAAACAAGAAATCATTGCAATACTGTATTTAGAAGGTAAGTTATTAGAGACCAACAAGATCCTTTAAAGGCATACTATGTATGATTTTGCGGCCCTTGTAGACTCTGTGATTGTGAACCCCACTCCTTTGTCCTCAACCACACCCACACAGTGTTGCCAACTATTTTCTATGGAAAGTAGCTAAGGCCTCCTCTATAAGTCGCTAGATGATGTCATACGTTAATTTGCATATGTATGACGTCACCACATAATCATTTGCATATATTAAAAAACGTATGTTAAGCCATGCACGGCGATAGGCATAGCGTAGGTTTTGTGTCTGCCCAAGCTGCATAGTATCTGTTAGATCTGTAGAACATCTACTTCCGTGTAATTACAGCGGCTGACTCTACATAGGTCAATCAATGCTAGAGCACTAGGAAAGGCAGACGTGACGCCATTCACAAATCGGTGAAAGGTGATTTTTGCTGTTTCTCGACAACGAGAATGGAGGTTGCCAAAGTTGCCAGAAGTCGCCAAATTTGTTGTTAGTCGCTAGATAAGTCGCTAGGGAAGGTCAAAAAGTTGCTAGATCTTGCGACTAAGTCGCTAAATTGGCAACACTGCACCCACACCTCCGTTGAGGATGCACCCTCAAGTGCTACAAGCAAAATGCCAGGCGAAGAGGTGAGGTGGTCAGAGATATTGATAATAGCATTTTCAGACACCTCCAAAGAACCCCTTCCCAGCTGTGGTGTGCACCCCAGCTCTTTGAAGAATGTACAAGTTAGTTCCTGGAAGTCTAACTATTGTGAAATGTGTAGTCCAGCAAGCTGGCCCTCAAGATTAAGGACCTTGCTGTCAAGGTGCTCAATAAGCTAAAAACGGTGGCAGACGAACTCCTCCAGGAAATTGCTGTCCAGAAGTACGATCATCCTGCAACCTTAACACAGCTTTGGCCACATTTTAATCCCCTGACTATGTCCCTATCTCTCTCTATGTCTAGATAAAGTTACTCCAAAGACGAAGACACTAAGACCAGGACTTAGAAATGCATTAGGTGGCTTTGAACAGCTAGTAGCAGAAACCGGAAGGGCAAAACAAGGCACATTTAACTAATGTTACGCAATGAATTAATCAAGTGGATTATAATTATCTAACTTAGATTTTTATAAATGGCATTAACTGAATAAAATAACCTTGTACTAGGTTATATTTTATTTAGATCTTAGGACAACCTAAATTTATCTGAACTGGGTTATAAAAAACTTGTTAAGGTTAGCAACTTAACAACAGTGGCAAATTATCTAACAACAGTTAGGATTAGTCCTGAGAGTACGAAAAACACAAAACAAACAACAGCAAGGAGGTGGCAGAATTAGCTAACCAGTGCTTAACAGTAGAAAAGGTAGAAAGTTCCCTTTCTGTTCCCTAACGGAAACAAAGATTTTCACCTTAGGAGCAAAACCGTATTATCTTATAATATGGGTTATAAAAACTCAAATTAAATATCAATTACACACTTGATAATACATCCTCCAACAAATTTTTCCTAACTCTGACAAACTCCTTCTTCTACAATTTTGTGCCTGGAGTGTGTATCAGGCACAAGCAATCAAGCAAGAGCAAGATTGCACAAAAGTCCTTGTCAGTCACCATGGCATAACTGGATTTGTTCTCTACAAAATGCATAATAATTAATGAGACACTTCCAAGCTAGATGGTGTGATATTATCTGCTCTGCTAGTGGTTTACACAGTCAGGGCTTGACATACTGTGGCTGAATTTGGCCACATTATAATGATATAACTAGGACCTTTTCGGTGGGTTACTACAGTTCTCTAATTTTAGAGTTCCCTATTCTAGAGAATTGATGAGGTAATATACTTTATTAGATGGGCAGCGTCTTCCTGCCCCTTCCCTCATGGAAGTCATAGTGCATCTGCCTCAGTACTTTTAGTCATTCCAAATGGCACTGTTGGTTACATCATGGCCTTAGCTTAGGGCTGTTACCACTGTGTATCATTGCACTGGCTCCATTTATCCTGCTGATACACCTGAGATAGTGAGAATAGTATGTTATTGACCCCTGGTTAACAGCATACTCCCCCAGGTCCTGGTAGAAGATGGTGGAGGACATCAGTGAATGAGGGTCCTTATCATCCACATCGAGGTTCCCCATTTCTGTGTTGGCCTTGCCGTTTGTACAGATGACCACCTACAGGAGAGAATCTTAACTTTCCCCACTGACTTGAATTTCCAACCACAGTCATCATAATCTATATACCATTTATCTAATTCGTTTTTGTGAAAGAGCAAACAATATTCCCAGATTTCCAGCCGAAATAGATATATTTATTGAACATGGGAAAGGAACACCAGAAAACCAGATAAGAGATGTGGACCAGCACAAACTAACCTCTGACCCAGGTTCTCGAGAGGCCATGGTTATGGCAATGAGTGCTGCTGGACCAAGTGCTGTGGCTCCACTCTCCGTAAGCCTAAAGGTGACAGAACAGTAAAAATTCAAACATAAGTATAGCAGACATTGGTTGATCTTCCCAAAAAGTCACCTCCCGTTCTTCCTCTGACAATAATCTGAATTCAATCAAGATTTCTCATTAAATCAGCTGTTTCTAGGAAAACTTTTAATTTATCGCATTTTATCTCACTTACATCAAATCACTCTATAATTCAGATATTTGTGCCGCATTTGTGAGATTTTCTCCAAAGATCTTGTAGGCTTGCTTTTCTTAAAGCCTTCCTGTCCTGCTTCAACCCCTGCATCTCTTATCTCAAGCACAGAACTATGGATTTTTATGTCAAGATGGATTAACTGTTTGATTATGTAGCATATGATCATTACATTCATTGTTTATATGTTGTGTGTTTAAATGCCTTCCTGGTTTGTGCAATTTTAACTTCCTTTGAATAATTGATTGGCAGGGGAAGAAATTTCTCAACACATTCAATCTTAACTGACAAACCAGCTATCACCAATACAGTGGAGTTGTACTCCTATTATCATTAATATTTCCATTAATGCAGTTCATTTGTTGGTACCTTTGTTAGTTGCTAGTTAATTGTTGTCCTTTTTCTGAGTTTGATCATGTTTCATGACTTGTTCTTGTTTTGTTGCTCTTTGTTATTTGTTTTTTACTTTTGGATGAGAGCACTTCCTCATAAATTTCTATCTTCTATCCTCATAAATGTTATAAAATGTAAAAAAAAAAAAAAAGTTTGCTCAGTTCAAAATAAGCATGTTTGTCCATTTATTAATGGTCTTTCTGTTTCTCTTGTGGCTGTTGCTTTCTGTACCTTTGGATTTGTCTCTCCAGGTGCTCGCTGCTCTCTGAGAGAGGCAGTGGGCGGGGGAAGCTCAGTGCTGCCTCCTTCAGGTAATCACTGTCAATGAGCTCTGCCTCCTTGAAGACCCGGGTGGGCACCTCCCCAAGGCCATGCAGTGTCACCTCAAAGAAAAATACAAAAAGAGACAGGAAAAAGAAAAATGATAATGTGGGTGAAAAGAACGAGAAAGCACCATCAAATGAGCAAACATACGGCTATAGACCGTATAGTACCAGACCACAATACAGTAGGCAGATACTAACAGAGAGTGACTTTAACCACAAAAAAACAAAGACATATTGTACATAGTGTACAATAAGCAAATAGGACAAATGCTGTCATGTGGTACAGGCAATACCTGGTTGTTGAAAGTGATAAGTCCCACTCTAGTCTGTGGCTTTCTTTCATTCAGACTGCAAATACACTGTACCATTGCCTGTTGTACACACTGGGGACATCAACATGGGTCATCATCACATCTTCATCATGACTATTATCATTTTAAACAATTACATGACCATCAGAAGCATCATCATTTTCAACAATCACCTGTAATAAAAAATGCCTCCAGCTATGTCTAAACCAATCCTTTCTCTAAGAGAAATGCTTAATATATTTTATAGTTACTTTTATAAGAAAACTATGGTATGTAAAAATATGTCAAGTTTTAAGCACCAGCATAATATGTCCAAGTATGGTTGTGTTATATTTGTTTAGGTTTTCTGGTGGAAGAAGGCCAGAAGAACAGCATTCCACCCATTCAATCCCAGAGACAACATAAGTTCTCTAAGCCTAGTAACCAGGATATGACATCACCTGAAGACGTGACTTGTAGGTTTTCTTCCCAGCTTCAGTCACCTGTGACAGAGAGTGGAGAGAAGGCGGAGTACAATAGACAGAGAATAAACCATAAAATTAGCTAGATTTGGTAATATTATTGATCTCAAACCTGGTCAATGCGTGATAATGCTCAATTAGAAATACTCACTAGTCCATTGTACACCATTAGGACTGGTGATTTATGACTGGCAATCAGTAATGTGGATGTGTGTTTAAAAAAACCAAAAATGATTGAAACTATCAAATTTTAGGTTAAAAGACTAGTCGTGCAAATCTAGAGCTGAACTTTCAAATTTTGATTTCAAGCATTAAGCATTATGTGGCAATAATACACAGATGCAAGACCCTAGCAAAGGCACCCCACATAGATCGACACAGACCAGTGCATACTTGTGAGGTCATAGACATTGATCCTGAGATATCGATACAGAATATGAGCAGTGATTCAGTTGGCAATTTGGCAAGCTCATCAGGGTTCAAGAGGAAAAGACAGTCCTGGCACCCCATTGGAGGACAATTAGGTTGAGAGGAAGGGGGAGTCCCAGGCTCCCATGGCTGGCAGAAGTAACACTTGTTCACCTCGAGAGAAGAACACAGAAGAGTGGAGTGTGTGTGAAAAATAAATGAAACTCTGCATCAAAATGGTTCAGGTTTCAGAATATTTGCAAAAATATTTTTTGTTGGTTAAATCTTGTTATTGCTAATAGGGACAAAATGAGATATAAAAGTTAGGAACACATATACTTGTTTGCTTTGTTTTCCATTGACAGGCCACAAAAATGATTTTCCTTTGTAATTATTATTATAATTATTTTTTGTGACATTTAATGTGTGCTAAATGCTATCTACCTCATTGTGTTTATTCTTCTAATAACCATGTTAATTGGTGCAAATTACCATGTTGTCATAATATGAATCCAGGGCGGATCCACATTGTGAGCAGGAGCTGGGCACACCCTGCATTGTTTGAACTGCAATTCGACAAATAAAAACACAATCAGCATCATACTGGATTTATATTATGTCAGACATCAGTCTAACAGATAATTTGAATGAGTCTGAACTACTAATTAAAATTAATGTGGTACTATACAGAAGCATTGGGTGGAAGTGTCACACTATGTGCATACACACACATTATATATACAAATATCACAGTCATAATTTACCTACCATTTTCTTCAGTCACAAGAGTCCCCAAACTAACAAGAATTACATTTGGGTTGCCTGGCAATGGTTGGTTATCCAGGGATGCTGTATAATTCATTGACATCAATGAGCATTTGAATAAGGAATCATTTAATCACAGCTGGCATCACAAGAACACATGTTCACCTAAAAGCTGGAGTGCTGACTTAAACACCGTGACTGACACTTCTGTGAGGTGATATATGCACCTCCTGTAGCTACTAAGTTGATTGAGTGAGTGGGTGATGTGCAGACTGACACAACAGCTGATATGGCCGGAAACATACTGATGCTGCTCTTTAAGTGATGGACACACTGAAAGAACAGCGGATGTGATTACAGGACAAGATAGGTCTTTCTTAATCACAGCCGACACCATGAATAAATGTCTCAGTGACAAAGGTGCATGCATGTGTATGGTTGTAACATCCATATACCCTTTCCTAAATCAGTGAATATTGAACCAGCTCCTCAAAAAAACACTGACTCTTACCTGGATTGGTGAAGGCTGGGGCGTGAGGGTCAACCCGGGGGGCAATGGGAGGGGAAGGCGTGGAGGATTTAGGCAACAGGATTAAGTATTCTGGGAATCTCTTCATAAAGGAAGGGCGAGGAGGGAGAGGTGGTGCTAGAATCAGAGCAAAACATGACTCTCTGGAATGAGAGTGGGGTAAATCTTACCTGTGGGGTAGCATTTAAATTCCTATTATAGACTGACTTTTCATTCATCAAAAAACTCCCCATGTCAACCAAAAAGTGTGATATGGGGAACAGCCAATTAATCAGCTATCAATGTGCCTTTGCTATTTCAACAAAAAATAAATGACATTTGGCATCATATAATTAAATGCTATAGTCAATGTCATATGTCATTACTTTTAATAAAACCTAGTAATAAAAGAGCTGCCAGGGGGCCTTCAGATGATGGGAAGTTATTGAAAGCTTCAATCACAAAACATACATACCTAAGTAATACATCTGCTAAATCAATAACACAAAGGAAACAATTAATAGTATATAAATATAATAACCTCTTCACTTTCTGTAGATGTCACACTCTCATAGTGTGTTTGCTATGAAAGGGGAAAAGTTTGTTTGCTTTGTATGGGGGTTCTGGAATATTACAGTACCATGGACACAAGACGGCTTTGGGTCAAAAAAGGTTGAGAACCACTGGAGTATTCCATACACTAACATTTAGGAAACATAAGCTCACCTGACTTTACAGGTAACTTTCTGTTAGCCACACTGAGAAGATCCACCCCACTGCCTTCTGGGATATTATATGAATACTCAGGATCTAATGGATGCTCCTCAATCTTTGGTTCTTCCTTGGGAAGGTCATAGGTCAGCCCCTGCTCTTGAGAGCTGGAATTGAGGTCTTTGAGAGCCTGTGAAGCAGGTGCTGGAGGACAAAGGTTGTCCAGCTGGGCCCTGATTGGTGGAGGTAAAAGAGCTATATGAGGAAGAAGAGAGAAACTGTGTAAACACTCATTGTAGTCCCATTCAGTGTCAGTTCTGAGACTGTGCTGTACGCTGTCAGGTCCTACAAAGAGTTTAGGTTACACTCACTGACTGATTATTCTGCCTCTTACCTTTTCTGAGCACTGCTGGTGATGACTGAGGTGCAAGGGGCCTCCCTGGACCCTCTGGGGCAGGGTCGCTAGCTTTAGCTTTGAGGAAGAAAGCTGAATTGTCATACACATGCAGGTTATTCCCTGTACTCTTTTGGTTTTCACCTCCCCCCATTTGTCCCAAAATTCTCTTTTCTGGGGAGGCAACTGGAGGCCTGTGAGATTTCTCAGCAGAAGCAGGAGGTGGAGGAGGAGGTGTGCGAGGACGCCGTATTTTGAGAGGAGGGAGGAGAGCTAAGAACAATAGGGTTCCAGTGTAAAACAAGAGTAGCATTTTGAAATATGTCATTAATGAACAGATAATTAGTTCTGTCCTTTGAATCAACAATATAAATGGCAATGACTTCAACAAAGAAGGTAGTTAAATTAGAGAGAACAGAAGAGAGTAGGGGAGAATTTACTGTGTAGAAAGAAAATGAGAGAAAATGAAAGATTAATGTAATTTTCAAAGGAACTTCGCAGTGACTTATATAAATTCATAAACAATAATTAAAAGTTACTGGTTTAGAAAATACACTGATAAGTGACTATATGCATTAACAATCAATGTCTCACCTGAACGCTTAAAAACATTATGGTTTGGTTTCTGGGATGATTTCTGATTGATTAGAGGAGGGATATAAACAAATCCACAAGCAAATTCCATTGGTTGAATGAAACTGTCCTGTAAAAATTGAGATTTGCATATTTGTGTGCTCAAATAATTGATATGTTTATGCACCTACACATTTACATGAAAACATATACACATACATCCACACACATTCATGCACGCACACGTTAGTAGAAAATTAATCTAAGGTTATTCATAAGTCTATGCTTGCAGTCATGTCAGTTTACTGCTCATCCTTTAATATGGAGATAAATCATGGATGATAATCCCTTATGTGTGTCCTGATTTTAAACTTCAATTTATTATCTTCACTAAATATTAAATCCTACCTCCACTGGACTGAACTTTTCTGCCTACATTCAAGATTGTGGTAGGCTACTCATTCTCTCAAGCCCTCAGATAAACCTTGGATTACATGCTATTTATAAACAGCGATTAGAAATGGTTCAGGGAACAGAAATTAAAAACATTTTTTAAAGTGATATCAAGTTCTAAGTGAAAACCTTAATTCTAAATGTTTTCTAATTGTTTAATCTTTTTTTGTTAATTTTGCTTGCTATCTGCCTGCATTCCTCCTGCATTTTACATTACATTACATTACATTACAGGCATTTAGCAGACGCTCTTATCCAGAGCGACTTACACAACTTTTACATAGCATTTACAAAATAATTTCTGACTGTCCATGCTTTTCTGGGCACCATTCAAAGATTCAGAGCCATATCCTGAATGGTTTTTCCAAAATACATTTTTCATTATGGTACTTTTCCAAAAAGAGCTTTTTCAAGAATTTCATGGCAACGCTTATCATTTGATGACACTTCTATGTCATGATGCTTTTATTGAATGGTGTGGTCATCTGCCAGTCAGTACAAGTAGGTTGGGGTCAGACAAGATCATTGGTTGTGCTCACATTCAGAGCAACAGTGTGTTACTGGATCACATGGCCAGCCCAAAATTCTAACAGTAAAGACAAAAGCTTACTTTCTTTTTCATTTTGATCTTCAACAGCTTCCACTGCATCAACTTTACTCCACTGCATTATCCATGCATTTCATTCATGCAAAACGCAGTATTGGTGTGCAGCAATCACCATGAGCAAATGCATTTCTTTCATTCCTGCTGTTCTTTGTTTACATTCATGCCCCACAGCTGTCCTGTCAAACCAGTCCTGTCATTCTGGTTCTTCCCACGCAAGTGTGCCATACATTATATGCAAATGTCAGAAGGACAATGGTTGGGAAAAGGAAAGAATAATGTCTATACATTGTATAGCATAACATAAAGGCATTTGTGGTACACTTCAGAAAGGCACACAGAATGCCACAAACAATGTAGACGTACATAGAATAGACATTCAGTGCAACTCAATACTCACAATAATGTACTGAAAGATTCTGGAAAAGCAACAATGAATCAAATCAGAGAGGTGATCTTGGAGACAGGCAGAAAATAATGCAGAAAGAACATAATATTAAATACCATGGAGTGTAGATATATGGTGAGACACAAGGTACAATACAAATCCAACAGAGAAGGGACACATTGGCACTTACCAGTACCTGCTCCCTGCTTGAAGAGGCAGTCTCTGAGCAGGTCACAGCTTTAGTGAGAAACAAGCGTGTGGGATAGGAGGAGTAAAGTGACAGAAAAAAGGGAGGGGAGAGGGAAGACTATCAGGCACTGTAAAAATGAAAAAGGGAGTGAAACCTCTCACATCTATCTCCATTTTTGCACCTCATAAATAGCCCTGATAATGCAGCTTAATTCCTTGGGAAGTGTGGTTCCATGGATGCCTACAGTACTCACTCTCACTCTCAGGTGGTCTGTTCCATTCTCAGCATGTAACCCCTTCCTCATTTTTCCCACTTTCTCTTCAGTCAAACCCACAGAGAGCCCAGACACAATCTTTCCATTGCACACATTAATATTTATTCAGTATAATTATTTATTTTGTATTTTTTGGTTAACATTTAATAAGCTGGTTTGAATTCTCACAACCCAAGAAACAAGTCATTGCCCAACACACTCTCTGTACACCACCATCAGCAACAGGTCAAGCGAGGACCAGTATACAGATGGACGGAGGCTCCTCTGTGGACAGGTAGAAGACAAGGCACTGAGAACTGAAGTATCAGAATCAATCTACCTAGCTAAATTACATAATCTCTGACCTGTGATATTTGGATAGATATACTGACATGCATATTAAATCTGTAAACATATGGACATGTAGATACAAAAATTAATAATGTAAAATTCCATTTGACATATTCTCTATTTGATTTTAATTCTGCTCGTAAAATAAATTCATTTCTTGAACCATTGCAGATGCAGTATTTGTGCAAAACAATGAAGCAAAAAAAGGAAAGAAACAGCCTGAGAAACAGCCCCCCTTCTGTCATGACCACACTGGAAAACTGCAGCACATCTCAGTTACAATGAATCTAATAATAACTGAATTGAAATAACAATGGTAAGGTATATCTGTACGCACTGTGCAGTAAAAGATAACTTTTTGAAAGCCTACCGTGGATAAATATATCCAATTTAGGGTAATTTCATAAGAGCAAATATAGGGCTGATGAAAGGATCTGACAGGCTCTCTCTCTCTCTCTCTCTCTCTCTCTCTCTCTCACACTTTCTGTCTGACTTTCTCTCACACTCACATACACAAGCAGGAATACACGCACACAGGAATGTTCTGTAGCTCATGGGGGCCTATTTCAAAATCCTATCTTGAGGCCCTCTCCTCTTCTTTTACCGCTGCCCCACCAGTCACTTGCCTATAAGGGCCAACAGAACACCACCAACACCAAAAAAAGCGTTAGAAGAAACCTCTGAACCTTATTCACAAAAAAAAGGTGTTTTTTCTTTCAAGCACTCACAACTGGAATTTTGAAAAGCTGTATTTCAAACAACAAACATTAAACATTGCAGACTGTGCATTTCCATAGCTTTTGGGAAAGGCAAAGGAGGGGCGACACTCGCTGGGGAATGTGTAAAATCTTTTTATTAATTTAAAAACAAGCTTTAAGAAGCTTGAGGTGCTTCTAAAAAGAAAAACTGGCACAAATTTAATTTAGGAATTAAAATAAGATCGGTCAATTATATCATGTTAACATATGCTATATAACATATTCAAAACATAACGTAAGCCTGTAATAAATAACACACACCCAAAACAATAAATCATTGGACAGTGGCTGCACACAATATTACTGAGTATATGCAACTTCAACTGATTAAGTTGAAGACGTCAAATATGCTTTGTAATATTGCGTTAAACCATTGTCCATAATTGTGTCAATTATTTCATGAAGGAAAGGGAAAAATGTTTTTTTTTTAGTGTACTTAATACTGTCGTGTGCAACTACTGTCCAATAATTTTATTTTTATTTGTTTTGAGTGAATATCACATTGCTACCATTTTTGCTACCCTAACTTTGCTACTTAAATGATCTAAACTTATTTCACATGGGAAACTTTGTTTTGGTTATGCAAATAGCCATAAGGCTGATTTTGACCACGCAAACCTGTATAGGGTGTCAAAATAATGGCAGAGAGACAGCTCATTTGATGTGCATTCTGACGATACAAGAAATTATTTGTGTTGTGGGGTTTTGTGTTGTATACTGTACACCTGTGGACATGCAGTGTGTTACCACAGAAGATGAACTAAAGAAGGAAAAATGCCAAGTTATTTAGTTAGGTAACATTATGCTACATGGCTTGCCATATAACTTTTTCCTTAATTCTTATGCAGTTCTATGAGCAGTCCTCATACAACTAGGGAATCTTAAAACTAGCCTGCTAACAACCAAAATGACTGACACCAAATGGGGAGTTCTTGATTGAGTGGAGAGCCACCCTATAGTAGTACATCAGAATATTGCAATGTTAAGCTAGCTACTACAGATGAATGTAAACAGGAGTTTAATTAAGTGTGAAGCTGGCATCTACGGTAGTCAAGGACGCTGTTATGGAAAGGTCAGGAAAGTACTTCAGAAGTGCCGCAATGTAGCCGTGAATGGCAAATGCATGATTATATTTAGGACACCCTTAAACATTTTAAATCTTACGATAGACCTTTTTTTAATTCTCATGGGTGTTCAGGGTCCCTTGGCTCATCGGGGCCCATTTCATTTGAAACAGCTGAAACTGCCACAGCACGCCTCTGCGTGCACACACACACACATGCACACACACAATACAGCCATTTTTACCTGTTCCAAATTAGCAGTCAAAACAATGCATTATTTGAACTCATATAAACCCTCTCAACCTACATTAAGTTCCATTTCTTTCATGAGCCAATCCTCCACCAATCCAGGTATTATATATTGTGTGCATCTGTACATATCCTTAATGAAATACAAGTATTTCAAATGCCCAATTGAAAGCACAGTAGAAAAGTTGTTTCACAAGCTTTGGCTGACATTTTGAATGTAATATGAAAAATAATTAATTCTGTGAGTAAAATTTTATAACTGAAGCTTAAAGATGTAAAGACTGGGTATAAAATGTACATGTGTGTATACATCCAAAAGAAGAGGATTCAAAATCTTTGTATGGAATTGATAACATTCAGCACATAATTGGATAATCTGTTGTGGCTCCAAGTCCAGGGTTCAGAATTAATGCTGTACACACAGGATACTGTGGGCATTAACACCACAACTAAGCTGTAAGCAAAGTAATTTTGGATGGTATCAAATCCCTCTTGTGGTGCGACTGAGTTACTACAAGACCTCTACATAATTTGCAGGGTACAGTCCTTCTTGACCCCCATCCTTCATTCCTCTGCACCAGCCCTGGTCATCCTCTTCCTCTATCTTCAGGAATTCCTCCCCTGGTACATAAGAACAGAGTGAGAAATACAGGGAGTGCAAGGGGGTTAGCTCTGCACATGAAATGTACATGTACAGAGATACAAAAATATAAAAACTGAATATTTTAGTGAGCAGCTGTGGACAGTGTTGGATTTGCAAAAGTTCCATGGAAGTCTTTTCACTTGATTTCTGTAAATTTAGGAATCTATGCACAATTAGGAAATTCTAGGCTGGAGTCCAGTCCCATATGAACACAATATGGCACCACAAATGGACAGGGCCATTTGATCATCTAAAGTCAATAAATCCTTTAGAACAGTGGTGTCAAACTCGTGCCATGGAGGGCCGTGTGTATGCAGGTTTTCATTCCAACCAATTAATGCTGCCTTAATTGAGTCCAATTACTCATTCAGCCATATGCGTTTAACTGCATTGAAGCACAGAATATAAGAACATTTTTATTTAGACAATGCGGGTCACCATAGACGTCGGGTCACCATTGTGCACAAACCTGCATCCCTAATTCAGCAAATAATTTAACTAATTATATAATCAAGGTCTGAGGCTGGAATGAAAACCTGCATACACACGGCCCTCCATGGCACGAGTTTGACACCACTGCTTTAGAAGGTGCAGCATTTCCACTGCCTTGTAGGCCTGAATGAATGAGTGAAAGTATGAAACATTGCATTTATATAGCACTTTTCCAGATGCCCCACTGCTTTACACTAATGAGAGGGAACTCGCCTCAACCACCACTAATGTGTACCAACCTGGGTGATGCATGGCAGCCATTTTGCAACAGAACGCTCACCACACATCAGTTGAACCCCCTACACCAGGGAACCCCCTACTCTTTGCAATGAGTGTCATGGGGTCTTTAATGAGCAGCAGGGAGTCAGGACCTCAGTTTAACACCTCATCACTGCACTGGGGTATTGGGGTTTATTTGACCAGAGGGAATATTGCCCCCTGCTGGCCCACCAACACTACTCCTAGCAGCAAATTAGTTTTCCCAGGTAGTCTCCCATTCAAGCCCAGTCTTGCTTAGCTTCAGCCTTTCAGCAGGAGCAGGGTACATGGTGACATGGCTGCTGACTGCCTTTACCCTTTCTAAACGTAGGCATAATGGTTTCCAACTGTGATTTTCAGGGGCAGATGCGCACCAACAAAGACACAAACAAAAACAAACACTGTTTTGGAGGAGGAGGCATAACAGACCGTTTGACAACCATAGTCCCCAAATTACTTCCAAAAGAGTGGTTTTGTATGATTATGATAAATATTTACCTGCTTTAAAGGAGAGTTCATCGGTTTCTTGTCCCATATATTCATAGAGAGCCCTCACTCTCACACCTCCCATCATTACACTGGGGCAGGGAGAGAGGGAGGTTAACATGGGGATTCTCTGCATATTGCTGCATGTAACAGTAACTATGGGTTGGGCAGTTGTGTATTTGTGGATCTATAAGCTTGAAATATTTTGAAAGCTTAATATACAGCCATTTCTTAGCTAATTTCAGCCTTTCTAACAGGGGAGCAGAAGCCATACCCTTTCATATGACATAATCAGTTTGAATGAGCATGGAAATATTGATTTCAGAAGCTTTGGACCTCACAGTCTCCACATAATGTAGGACTTATGATTTCATTACTTGCAGATGCAGGCTTTTTAAAGTGTGGGGCAGTATTTGGAGTAATATTCTGTATAATACGGTAACAAAGGTGATTATTTTATTTAAATGTTACGGCCAAAAATATGTTAATGCCAAATTTAACATAGCAGGGTGACACATTTTAAGCACAGCCATAGCATACGTTCGCTCGAGCATGTTTTTTTTCTCTGTCTCCTTCTTTCCCTTTGTCTTCTTTTCAGGTGGAATCCATTCCTTGAAAAGAGAATATAAGAGATACAGATTCAGAAAAAAACTTTCCCTTGTTATTTGCCCTTAATGGGTACAATAAATCAGAATAACAAAATGCTCTATACTAAAATCAGTGCACTATTTGTTATATAAAACAGCACCATGTCTTATCAGCACACTACCCTTCAGAACAAATGTCACTATACCTGGAAGCAAGGCCAGTCAGTGGGCATGCCAGGGCCTTGATGGTTCTTCCACCAGCGCAGGTCATCCTGTTCATTAATGGACATGAGAGTGTGGTGGAGCTCACTATATACTGCCTTCACACTGAGAGAAACAGAGAGCTTCATTATATTTAATATAGTTTTTTTTAAATCAGCCAGTGAGCACATATGTACAGTGTGTCACATAAGTCCCAATCACACACAAACACACAAATACACACGTACACAAACAATTGATATATCATTATTTTCATATGCCTAATTAACTTGCCGTTGAACAATTAACTGGAATGATTGCTTAAATTGATTGAATGACCACTTGACACATTGCTCAAAGTATAAGCTCTGTCGACTCCTAGTGGTGGAAGACCAAAACACATGCATGAACAGCCCGAGTCATTTAGATACCAGCGATTTACCAGCTTCATTTATGCAGCAAAGTCTTGGACATGAAGACAACTTTCAACTACTTCTGTACAAATATGAAAGTTGCAATTTCAATGCAGGTGGATGCCTGCATACTGAAATTATGGTTTCTGCTGCCTTGTAAAAGGGCTTGCTGTGGTGTTACTGAGAAATGAAATGGTAAATCCCCACTTTCTCTTTGCACATAAACACACAGTGATTCAAATTAATAGATTAGGCACACACTCTGACTGACACAGCTATACATATATAAAATAGCTTGGCTAGATACGCTGATCAAATTGTTTGGTGTGTGTATGTGTGTGTGTGTGTGCGCGCTAGTGCAAATGTGTGCGTGCTTACCTCTCATTATTGGTCACATCAAGATGTCTATGTATGGACAGGAAAACCTGTTTGAGGAAACTGATCCTCTTCCTCTCTTCCTCCTGAGATTGGTCAAAAATGGACTCCATTTCCTCCATGTAACGTGGAGCATAGCGTGTAACTTCCTCTAATACTTTTTCATAGCGACCACGTACCTATAGAGAAAACAAAAATTTTGTGGGAAAAATACAAGTAAATGTGCATCATATACTATTTGATGGGTGTAGAACCGGCTTCTTTCTTTGTGTCTCTAATTCAAGTAGCTTACATTTATTTACTCCATACAGTTGTAATACCAAAACAGCTGACATTGGACTGCATAATTAAACAAAAATTGCATATAAAATAGTCAAAATGACTAACTAAACTAAAAATATTTCTGCCATCTATGTTATGTGTTCATGCATTCATATGTGCAGCACATTCATAATGCCACCAAAAAAGCAAAATTTGCTTAAACCTTGGTTAGTTTAAAATACGAACACATTAATGAACACCAAACTTATGCATGTTTCTATTGACATGCCCCTCATTGCAATATAGAACCCGTGTTGATGCAAACCGTTTTACTGCAGACCAAAAAGTTTTAAACCTGATGCAAGCAACAACTATTCAATTTGTGGAAGACAAACCTAGCAATTCCACTTGTGCCCAGGCACGTTTGCGCTTTACTGTACATTGTCACAAAAATAGAGCACTACATGTATCATATCATGTGTAGCCTGCTGCTGTTAGGGTATGTATTTGTTTGGGAACATGGGAACAATTATTAGGGCTGTATATTTGCTAGGTTTCTGAGAAAAATAGAATGTATCTTTTGTGACCTGTCTAGTTTGTTACATATTACTCCCAGCATTTATGTTGATATCAAATTAATTTAACAGTACAGATATGCTGCAGTACAAGGCCAAAGGCTGCTCTTGAGCTTAAAAGGCTGTATGAAAAAACACCACAGGTAATGAGCTAATATTGTAAGCTCAAAAATGTAAAGGCATGTCTTTTATAATAATACAATTTCTCTGAGAAAAATGCAGAAGATTATATTTTATGCAGCCGTTTTTGATCATCTTTATCCAGGGTTCCAAACATATAACTACACCATTGTACCCAAATAGCCAATGCTATCTCTTGGAACTGGAATCCATTTCCCTGTTGTTTACCCTTGTATAAATAATGTTGAGCTACAATGACTGGGTAGTATAGTATTCTAATGTTCACATCTCACTGTAAAGGAACCATAAGCAACCTCACTCTGACCTATAAAAGGCAGCAAGAAGAGAGAAAGCAGTGACTGTTGAAAAAGCAACTGTAGGGGCATCATTGAATTTTTGATGTTGTTTTTAGTATGTTTTTTTTTCCTCTTCAGTACATCAGCGAATGACACAAACATTAGGCAGCTTTGCGACTCTCACTTTGTCTTTTTCCTGAGCAGCCTGTTCCCGCTCCTCCTGTATTTTCTTCTGCTTCTCGATGGCGTAGTCAGGATTCCCGCTGGCATGCGCTTCTCTGTCCTGGGCGACCTGTGCCTTGCGGCACGCCTTGTGGTACGCACTGCGCGCCTTCTCTAGCTACAGTAGGACAAACCACAGGGCTACCACATGAATAACAACTTGAAATAATCCCACCCAGTACTTTCATACACTGACAAGGAGTGTCCTTACCATCACAAATGGTACTGTTTATACCAGTAACAAGCAGAAATCTAACTCAAAATCTATCATTGGTCTGGACATTTTACACTTGATTAGCAAGTGAGGCAATTATCAATCAACTTTCACAATCAACAGACAAAGAGACCCAACGTTTTCACTTGATAATGTCATAGTGTAGAATTATTTCTTTCCACATCACGACACAGAATGTAAATAACAATGTTCAACTTAGTAAAATAAATGTTATAATTACATAGAACATGCTTTTAGTAAATCAGAGGTAAATCAGACAGATCAAAATTTGCAAGAAGAACCAATAATATATTTCAATTAGTTAAATGTATTTTAATTAAGATTTCCCCCTCCTCTATTATCCCATGACCAGCCACAACTGTGCACAAAGATCTGGTGCTCATATATAGGCTTGGCTTCACTTGAATGCACAGAAATGCTCCTTTGCAAAGGAAAACACGTAGGCTTACTGAAATTTTATCACAGACCATTATTATGTGACATTCCTTTAAATCGCCATAATTTATCAATAATGGCTTCCTTGACATTCATTGACACAACTCCGATCTTCATCGTGCCAATAAAAGACTCCAGAGGGAATTAAAAGCCTAGCATCAAGACTAGACACTGAAAGCTCTCGTATACAGTACCTGTACTAAGGAAGCAATTTAACACACCTGATTAATCAGAAACATCACTAAGCCATTAGGGACTATATATAAATAGTGGGTGGGGGGGCTATATATATATAAATAGTGCTGTCATTTTTACATGGTGAAACCAAAATGTGTATATATAGATATATAATTTACACACATTTACCTTTTTCAACTTCTTTGCCCAGGGTTTTTGAGCACGAGCAAAGCCTATATCAAAGTCATGGGATTCCCGAAAGCCCCCAAACATTTTCTTGTGGAATGTCTCTTTCTGCCAGGTCTTCACTCTGTCCCCATCTTCAGAAACAAGGGATCGACAGATGGAGGAGTGCAGGGCAGACAGGCGGTCAGCAGAGGAGAGGAAGCACTGCCACGCCCTCAGAAGGGAACCATACAGAGGGCCTAAAACAGAGGAGGAAGATGAGGTGAGAGAGAGAAAGAGAACCAACCGCTGTTTGCTGGACATTTGAGGGGCGGAGCTGGGGGTACTCACTGCTATCTACCAGGGGCTTCCACTTGTTGCTCCACTCACTGAGCTGCTGGGCGTACTGCTTCTCCACGCGGGCCCTCTCCTGGAAGCACGCCACCACGAAGTTACAGGCCTGGAAGCATTCCTCGGTGCGGCGGACCGTGCTCTGGTAGTTCCCTGGCTGTGAGGGAAGCCAAAGGGCACATGTTGATCTATCAGTAAGAAATGGATGACTAAATACTTCATTCTTGAGCTCATTATATAGTAGCATGAGGTAACAGCCATACACGAATAGCTCAGTTATAGTGAAGCGGCCTCATATGACCGGTCATCTTATTTCTAAAAATCCAATATTTTTGTGCATGCATTTCTCTCATTCAGTTATGTTTTTCTAAGCCCCGAACAACTGCACTGCATTCAACTCCAGTTGATATCCAGGGCTATCTTCCATAGTCACAGTGTTTTACAATAAGGTATTTTAACTGAGTGTCTGTTTTTCATTAAAACAAAAGTAGACTTGCTGAGATCATTGGGGAGAGTCATAGATGACCTGGGTATTGATTGTGAGAAATAAAAAATGGTAGGGCAATGATAAACTAGTGGAGAATAAGGGAGGCATGCGTCCTTTTTCTCTAAATGCCTCCTTTTTTGGAGTGATGTGGCATTATTTCAGTCAGAACTCTCACTCACTCCACACAAGTGCATTTAGCACTCAGACAGCCTCAGACAGTCTCCCTCAGTGGCAGGCCATGCAGTTTGTACTTTACGTGCATCAGTGGAGTTCAATCTGTTCACAGGGTACGAATCCTCTGGGATTTCAGTAGATGGTCCCGGAGGCGCTCCCCTCTCTCGGGAGAAACACGGCGCAGCGCTGCCAGCTAAACCTACGTCACACTCTCCGAGCCAAGAGGTCGCACAGCCTGCTCGCCTCAGAGTTAAGCGGAAACAGCCAAATAAACTGCCGCTAGCCAAGAACAACACTGACGCATGCTGCAGAATGACAGCCAGCCAATGAGGTACGATAAACAAGGCTTTTCTCGTAATGTGGTGTGCTGACAGGAAATGTATCCAACAGGCTTGCCGTCGTATGTGAGAACATAGCAAGGCCTCACTGGGAAGGCCCTAGGATAGAGAAGATTAACCTCCTCCTGCTCTCTGTATGAATAATACAGGTTTTCTTTAGGTGATAGAAGTGCTTTAAGAAGCCAGTAAGCACACATAATACACACGTATACGTCGCTGCAAGGTCTGCACAATGTAATCAAATTCATCAGTACAACGTAGCATTTACAGCGTTTGTTCTCTGGCCCTATGTCACCGCTTTCGAACACCAATGCCGCGGCAACATGGGGCAGTGAGCAAATGCTCTACATACTATGTGGCACCGATGAATTTGATTGCATCGTGCAGATGTCATGGCAACATATGTGTGCTTACTGGGAGCAGCTATTGTTTTTTCAGGTAAATGGTGTTTTGATAAAACATGATTTGTGATTGTTGCCCTAGCGTTGACCTTGACATGCAGTAATAGCACCCTGTAAACTCTATTTACACTCCTTTCTATTTACACTCCTTATTTTGTTCTCACCATCCAGAAGCTTTGGTTGTTGGCATCTTCCACGGGTGTCTCTTTTGCCAAAGTTGACATTCTGGGGTCCTTCTGTGTAGAAAGAGGGAAATTAATTTATTGAACTGTATTATTTTGAAAAATCCATTTAGGTGTATTATCATTGATTCATTAGTATTTTTAAGTTTGGTCTTTTAATGCATTATCATTGTTTGACTTATTACAATCATAAGAAAGTACAATACAACAGACACAAACTGCTGTTAGAGAACCAGGGATATGCTGTAAATCAGAGGCTTCTGTAGATGCTGTTTCTAGAGGATCTGTAAAAAGATGTTAATGTCTGTGAGACTTCCAATTAAAATCTGATTTTTTCCTTACAGGTTTAATTTGCTATTTACTTACTCCCACTGGAGCCCCACCAACACAAAATCATGATTCATCAAAAGAAGTAACCATCAGTTTCTTAGCATAACTCCTAAAGCTGTGTGGACTTATCTCATGTCAGCATGCACAGTAAAATGTGCAGTGTTAAACAAATATACAGAGTACACGTGGTCCCTATTGGACTCATATGCTCTTTGTTAGGGTTGTATTAACACTGGACATTTTACTGTGTGTAATAGGTCAGGCTCATATGACAGGTCATAAGCCTAAAAAGTGAGGTCATGAAATTTCTAACTTTGGCTTTTTGATTATTCCCTGTAGGTCCAAAATAGTGAAGACAATGGGCCTCATTCACAAAACTTGTTCATAAACTGTGTGCAAGAACTTTTCCAGGAACATTTGGGCATTCATCATTTTCTGCTTATCTTTATTTGTTCATGGCTGTTTCCTTATGCTAATCACATGAACAGGATTGCACATAATTTACAGTCAACATGCATTATCTCATATACCTGGGGTACACACAAAAACAAAGGTCTGCACATGTGTAATAAATCCCATATTTGTTTTTTATAGGAAAATTTTTAAGAACAAACGTAAGAATAATTTTAAAAAAGTTTTGTAAATGAGGTTCATTAATCTTTTCACAATTACTTTTTTACTGCACAAAGAAAGATAAAATATATTGTTAGATAACATAGGTGTTGGGCGCACACACATTACTTAAAAGGAAGGTAAGTGATAAAGAGAACTAAATAGACAGTTAGTTCATGTGGAAACAGACCTTCATTTGATTTAATTATCAAAAATGAATGATTTTTGTATGTGACAAACTTGTATTTGTGACGGATTCTGTATGTAATAGACAAGTGGAAGTGTAATTGAGAGCTTGAACGCTCCTGAATGTTGGCTCCACCTTCTGGCCGAGTGGGGTGGTTGCATGCTGCCTAAACAATAAACATGCCTCTGGTTTATTTCCTTAATCTTCTGCCAAGAAAAGTCACACCAGACCTTCTGTCAGGGTGAGCACCAGTATGACGGGTCAATTGAGTGCATCTGGCGTGAGGACAGTTTTTGATTTGTCTTTGAGATTTGTTTGGCTGACTCCCCTGACATTCTGATGCCTGCCTGTTCCTAAGACTGTGAGCATTGTTTAAAGTGCAACATTCAGCTAACATTTTCTAATGGATTTACAATGCTTGACTCATGTAGAGGATAATTGTTTTCAAAATATTTTTTGTAAAAATCATAGTAAATACTCTTATCCAGCGTGACTTATTGTGTAGGAGAAACATCAGTGCGCTCAGCTATTTATTATGAACAATAGTTACCTACCCCACTAACAACATTCCCTGATCAAGTAAAGATGTAACATACATCACTAAAGCTACAGAGCAATCAAAATACAAATTGTAAATTCATACAGTAAACATCCATAACAAGTGCAAAGAATAAAACCATTTAAAACTATAATCTGAACAACATTACTTGAATTGAATTAGTAAAAAGGGGGGATTGATGGTTGGGGGACCAAGGTGCAGTCTGAACAAGTGGGTCTTCAGCCTGCATCAGAATATGGCGAACAGTTCCACTATCCTGGCCATGAAGGGAAGTTTGTTCTGTCACTATGGGGCCAATACAGACAGAAGCAACTAGGCAAGGAAGAGAGCCAGTTGCCTCAAATTTGCCAGTTGGATAGATCGGTGCAGGGTGTAGGGTTTGAATGTTGATTAGAGAGATGGCGGCAGTAAAGTATAATGGGTAAGGAGTTGGTCTTGTAACCTAAAGGTCTCGGGTTAGATTCCCTGGTAGGACACTGCCATTGTACCCTTGAGCAAGGTACTTACCTTGCATTGCTTTAGTATATATCCAGCTGCATAATTGGATACAATGTAAATGCTATGTAAAAAGTTGTGTAAGTTGCTCCGGATAAGAGCGTTTGCTAAATGCCTGTAATGTAATATGGTGGAGCCCGTTCCATTCACTGCCCTGTAGGCTAAGTACCAAAGTTTTAAAATTAATGTGAACTGTAACGGGCAGTCAGTAAAGTGATATAAGGAGGGGTGCAACATGAGCATGCTTGGGAAGACTGCAGACAAATTATTTGGCAGCATTTTGTGTTAGCAGCAGCTGCTCAGTGGCACAAACAGGGATGCCAGCAAAAATGGAATTGCGATAGTCTATGTATGAGAGTACCAGGGCCTGGACTAGTAGGAGTGTACAGTAACTGGTGAGGAAAGAGCGGAGTCTCCAAATGTTGCATAGATAGAATCTGCTTGTCCGACTCACTATGGCTACATGGAGAGAGAAGAAAAGTTGGTTGTTAACTTGGAAAAATACTCTTTTGCTTATGAGTATGTGCTCCTTGTCTGGAAATTAAATGTATTACAGAATTTGTTTGGCAAGTAGGATAAAGCTACTATTTACTGTATGGCAGCTCTGAATGCAGCCCAGTCTGCTATTAATTTTCCCCTTCAATAAGGTTACTCCTCTGAAAGATAATCCAAGGAAACAAGGAACACAAAAGACCCCAAATGGTGAACATGAATGAAAATATTATATTAATTTAAAATAATAATTATCAAAAAGTAAAATTCAATCAAGTTAAAATCTAATGGGTTAAGTGAGCAGTAACTGGTGGAATCAACTGAGAAGTCAATCCTAACTCCACATTGGATTTAAAAGGAATTTGGTAATTACGCTGAGCTCCACAATGTTTGAGACAAAGCCATCTCTTTTTTTTTTTTTTTTTTTCTTAATTTGGCTTCAAAATTTCAGATTTGTAATCAAACAATTCACATGGTTAAATTAAAAGGTATGTTCATACATTTTGGTTTTGCCATGTAGAAATCACAGCTCATTTTATACATAGCCCCCCACCATAATGTTTGGGACAAATAGTTTCACGTGTTTCACATATCACTGCGTTGAATTATTTCCTTAGTGCAGGTATTAGAGAGCTTTCAATATCTAATCTTGATTGTAGGCTTTTGATTGCCTTTGCAGTCAGTTATTGGCGTATGTCATAATGAGGACCAGAGTTATGCCAGTGAAAGTCACTGAAACCCTTTTGAGGCTAAAAAATTAGAAGAACTGCAGAGACATGGACCATTAGGCTTACCAAAATCAACTCTTTGGAACATCATGAAGAAGAAGGAGAGCACTGGTCACCTCAGTAATCACAAAGGGCTCGGTTGGCTGAGGAAAACCTCTAGTTGATGACTGAAAAATTTTTACCACTATGAAGAAAAACCCAAAACACCTGTCCAACAGATCAGAGACATTCTTCAAGAGGCAGATGTGGATGTGTCAGTTACTACTCTCCGCTGAAGACTTCACAAAAAGAACAAAAGAGGCTATACTTCCACTAGTTAGCCAGGTTACAGTTTGTGAAGTACCAAAAAGAGTTGGATGGATGAGACTTGTATCAGAGTGATGGCAAGAGCATATCTGCTCAAGTTCAAAAAATACCTCCAAACTCATTGGACTCCAAACTCAAGACAATGGGCCTCATTCACAAAACTTTTTTAAAAATTATTCCTGCTTTTGTTCTAAAAAATGTTCCTACAAAAAAACCAATATGGGATTCATGACTCATGTGCAGACCTTTGTTGTTGTGCATATCCCAGGTGTATGAGATTATGAATGCTGCCTATTTGATTGCATTCATGTGCAAACCTGTTTATGTGATTAGCATAAGGAAATGGCCATGAAGAAATACAGATAAGAAAAAAATGATCAATGCCAAAATGTCTTGGAAACATTACAATTACTTTAAGATCAAATGTGATTGTACACACGTTTTGTGAATAAGGCCCAATTATCCCAAACTTGATGCTAAAGAGTTTTTCAAAGCCAAAAACAATAAAATTCTTTACTGGCTAAGTCATTTACCCTATTTGAATCCAATTGAACATGCTTGTCATACATTGAAGAGAAAACCTCAAGCAAACAGCCGCCGAAACAAGCAGTAGCTGAAAATGACTGCAGCACCGGCCCAGCAGAGCATCACCAGAGAAGATACTCAACACCTGTCTATAAGTCACAAACTTCAAGCAGTCATTGCACGTAAAGGATATGTAACAAACATGAAAAAGTACTTTCATGTACTTTCATTAACATAACCATGAGGTGTCCCCAACATTCAGGTGTCCTGAAAAGGGTGGGGGGAGGGGGGGGGGGGGGTAGTATAACAATTGCTCTAATTTCTACATGATGAAACCAAAATGTAGGCCTATAAAAAATAAATAAAAGCTGAGGCTCTGCACTTCCACCACATGTGAATTGTTTGATTATAAATCTAAAATTTTGGAGCCAAATCAAGAAGAAATAGTGTTTTTCCCAAACATTTTGGAGTTTGCTGTAAATATAAAAACAATATATGGCAATTAAAAATAAATACAGTACATTTATACACTCACTGATAAATGTAGCCACACTAATTGTAACTAACTGTACTGAAATGTAATTTTAATAAATGAAACGTAGTCTCTACAGAAATAAAAACTTTCCGGGAGCGGAGACACTGCAACACCGTGGATATGTGTGCATAGATGTGAAGGACTACCAGTGCATTTTTAGGACAAACAGGTAATTGACTTGATCAGATCAACCAGAATAAGCCACTTTGTAACAATGTCACCTATTGTCCCTTTCTTCCGTATGCCATATTGTAAAAACTAGTGCCTGACTGTTGATATGATGTGTTCATAGGATGCGTTAGCAGTCTCAGTGGACAGTACAGAATTATGCTCATTGGGGTTCCTTCTTAAAGTAGTGATAGGGCGGCAGTGTAGTATAACTCATCTTGTAACCTAAAGGTCACAGGTTTGATTTCTAGGTAGGACACTGCCGTTGCACCCTTGAGCAAGGTACTTAACCTGCATTGCTTCAGTGTATATCCAGCTGTATAAATAGATGCAATGTAAATGCTACATACAAGTTGTGTAAGTCGCTCTGGATAAGAGTGTCTGCTAAATGCCTGTAATGTGATGTAATGTGATACTTAATGAGAGCAAAGCCAGACATTCATTTGTGATGCAAAGAGATTATATCACCATGTATTGCCGAGGACAGCATTTAGTGCGATACTGCTGAAATGTCATAGCCAGTCTAGCCATATATGGTCTACATGGGATTTCATACACAAGTGAAATTTTCACCCATTTTTTTTTAATTTTGAAATTTTTATGTAAATATTTATGAATTCTTCTTCAATATTTCAACAGTCTACTATGACCAGACAGGCAAACATGTCTATATTTGTTTCTGAGAGACAAACAGATGCATCTGAGCAGCAATGCCTTGCTGATGTGGGAGACTTTTGGGAGGCTGTTTGTATGACTGATCTCATCGTCATGGCCCACTGCTCAAACCTACATTTTGCTCCACCACACAGTCAATCAAAAAAAGGAAGCTTAAAAGAAAAGACAGTGGGTTGCAGATACAGATGACTGGATAGAGATCATGCTGTTTACTTGCTAGTCAGTCTGTCAGATAGAAAATGACAGCTACAAATACCGAGGGTCATGGCAAGCAGGGTTGGAGTCACTTCCATTTCAAGTCAGTTTATGAAATGAATGAATTACCATTCAATTCATGAACTGAGAAAAAATCATACAATAATGCTCTATGAGTATTTTTCCATTCATTCATTGGATTTCACTTTACTGTACATCCTGAATTGACAGTTGAAATGGAATAGAGTCCAACCATGATAGCATGCTTTAGATACAATAGAGAGAGAGAGAGAATTTTAGATAATTATGGAATAGTGCAAATGGGACAATCTGGGACAGACATACAGATAGAGGTAGTTTGGTACATTGTATATAGTCCTTCGGTCAGTAGCTTGGTATCCTACGGATGGAATCTGACAGCCAGAATAGAATGCCCTCACCCAGCATTCCAATCTCTGAAACTCTAGCCATCCCAAAATAAACAAGGGTGAGAAAGGTCATCGTTCCCTGCCTCCTACACCCTCTCCCACATGTTCTCTCAGCTGGCTATGCTGCTCTTCTCATTCTCTTTTTCCAGGTCTTTCCCTTTCACCTTTTATTTACATTAGAGACAACACAGCATACATACAGGCATCCACAACACTGTGCTGCACTCCATACTGATCAGCCTCATCTTTTCAAGAGGTACATAGAGACTTAACAGAACATGCAGTTATTGCCATAATCATGAATACTTTACCTTTATAACACAAATGTATTGTAATAATTCAGCAAATCTTATCAGAATTGAATTCCAGTGAATTCCAGTCCAAATGCACTGCTTTATATTCTCCTTGGTGTTTACACATTGCATTACATTAAAATCACTTGGCAGATGCTTTATCCAGAGTGATGTACAATAGTGGAGAATATCAGTGTTACTCTTAGGAATACAGAAGTGTGGTATCACCTAGACAGCACAGAGGTCCATTTATGAAACAACGTGTATTGTGACTAAAGAATGTACCACTTGACAGATCTACCTATTTTTACTCAGCTATGACTATAACATTATCCGAAAGGAAGTACAAAGAAAGAATGAGAAGGAAAGGTTATAAAAAGAGGGTCAGGGGAGCAATGATGCAATCTGAAGAGGTGTCTTCAGTCTGCATCGGAAGATTGGCACGAGGTCCGGTTTCCAGCCACCCAGTAGCGGAACTGATAGGTCTGTAGGTGTTTAGGGCATGGATAATCAAATCTGGACCTTGAATTCAAATCCGGCCCTGGTTTTCTTTCCCCCAGGTAATTAACTGAACCATTAGTGCTACTGATTGGCCCAACTGTATTCACACCTGACTCCCAGGTAAAGGGAGGGTGTAAAACCAGAAGTTCTTGGACCTCGAGGGCCATTATTTGAGTAACAGGACTGTAGAAACAATGGAAGTGACCCTTTACTGCCCCAAAGGCCAGTGCCCAGGTTTTGAATTTGATGCAAGCCAAAGGAGACCTGACTGAGTCCAGGGGGGTTGTACATCTTTTTGACATCCAGTGCATGTGCACATACAACTCGCGTACACGTTAAAAACAGATACTCCCATATATGTGCAAACATGTGCACACACTCACCCATATCGCTCATTCTATTTCTAACACACTCATGACATACACACACATGCATGGACACACACACACACACACACACATGCATTCAAACGCATACACAAACACGCGCACATATAGTAGTATTAGTATTCCACTGTCAATTTCCCCCCTGAGCATGTAGCTTTCCAACAACACTATCACAGGACTGACCAAGAGAGAAGAAAGAGAGAATTATATTTCTGATTTGCAACCCTCACCCATTTCCTGCTCCTCTCTCACCGCAGTTTCAGCTGTATTATGCATTTACACTGTGTGTTGTCAGGCCTGTGCATGTTGCATCTGATAGGCAACATGGTGACTATTCCAATTAGGGGGTCAACAGCTGTGCTCAGCGATCATGGAGACAACACACAGCAATTAGCTAGGTCCGATTCTGCCTGAGGTTAAGAATACAATGAATTATGTCCTGCTTAACCTTTGATCCCACTTCCTCTTCATTTCCTCCTCCCACTCTGCAGTCTCTCCTTATTATACAGTGCAGAGTTAATGCGCAGAGATGGAGATGGAATTGGAGTAGGCGTGCCTACAACCTCAGTTTCTGATTGTTGTAAAAATCTAACAGTACCTAACTTTGCCACTATAATGGCAAAGAAAGAAAGAATATACTACTAGAGTATATCCTATTGACATTATAATATCAACTAAAATGTAATTATTAATATGAAATGTAACTAACATTAAGGTATACTGTTGTGTTACAAATTTTACAAATACAGCATCATATAAATCATTTAATAGAAAAACTGAGTACTCAATATTCCACGGCTTGACCACTTACAGACTAGTGATTCTATGCAATCAAAAGCTTTAATGACTTTTTAACTCTCTTCTAACCCTATTGCATTCCCATTCTGTCACGACCGGTCACCCCTATTTGTCTGCCATACTTTTGACAAACATTGCCCTGCAACCAGAACACTGCATAGAGAAAATATGGGTTGAGATTGATAAAAGCAGAAGTTCACCAAAATGTATGAAACTGTTTCAACTAATAGTAGAAATCTGGTTTTCCTACCTTTCACTCTTCAACTGGTGACTTTTTTGCTCTGTCTCTCCTCTTACTTTTTCTAGGTTAGGGTTTTCCCTCTCTTTCCCTGGAAATTTTTCCCTCTTCTTCTTCTCTTGCACACTCCTTCACTCTCTGGCTCACTTTGTCAGTGTCAGATGATGTGGCTTTCTCTCTCTCTTTCTCACTCACCCCTCTCTCTCTCAACTACAAAAACAGCTGCAGGAAACTGGTCTTTTCTCCTCCCCCTCTCTCAGTGCAGTGTTAATGAATTGTTGTGTCCAGGCAGTTAGTATCTGAGTGTATGTGACCCTGAGATTTAACCCTGTATTAGTCACAATGCTGTGCAAATGTAACATAGTGTTCCAGCCAATTAGTGTGTGTATGTGGCTTTGAGAGAAGCAGTTGTGTTTTCAACACTTTGTGCACTTCATTTCTTCACTGTTGTGTTTGTCATATGACCTCATGCAGAGGTCCTTACAGTGGAATAGTTTCGAACAGTAAAAATGACAAATCATATAACTACAAGCAATAGACAACTAAAGTAAAAAATAAAATAAAAATACCAATGCAAAACACCCTGACTCGCACGTTTAAAAGTTACATAAAATGTGTTCCATTGCAATATGTATCCTATGCAACTTAAGTGCCAAGTGAAGAAGAGTGCATAAGAATGCATCATATGACAGAATGGCTTTAAATGTAGGCCTTCTACACCAACTGGAAAATAGTTACCCAAATATTACTTAGTAACTTTTATCCCTGAGATGACCAAGCATCTAATGAGAAGCACAGAACCGTGGGGTTCAGTCTAATTATCGATGCTGGTTGTTGTCACATACAATATTATTATCATTCAAAGTGCTTGAAGATGTGTTTAAAGTCTAACATAATTTTATACTTTCACTTTTTCCGAGAGAACGCAGGTTTGGCTCCCTGCCATTTTCTCTGTCACTTAACTTTTGAATCATTTAACACTAATGTTTTCACCCATCAGCCTATAATTGAATAAAATAAAAAAAAATGCAACCTTTTTCTAAAGTAATTATTTGTCATACAACACATTATCATGTTCTGACTGATTAAAAGTCCGGGGATGTGAATGTGGAACATACACTGATCATATAATGAACATTTTAATTTGTGTTTCAGGGTAATATCTTTGAACAAAACAATCACCTTCTGAATAATGGCTGCTTCTATAAACATTACTTCCGCTATCAAACAATACATTGCAAAGGAAATCACAAATAATTCTCAACCTGTTTATGGCTTATTTATTAATGCTGAAACCTGGCTTGAATATAGTCATTTTTACATATCATTTCCCAAAATGTTACAGTTTGGGAATCGAGTAGCCTTAGAAGATCTTCAGAGAGCCATGGACAATTTACTGTCTCCAATGTATTTACTGGCAGGGCACAAGAGAGGGGGAAAAGACCACACCTTTGCCATTAGGGAAAGGACAGGCCCACAATCAGAGTAGTAAAAATGGACAGGGGTTTTGAGGAAGTGAAGGTTTAGAAATGACAATGGGAACAGGGGGGAGGTTTTAAAAAAGATAAGAAATCAGGCAATCAGGAAATAATACTTTATACTGATTGTCTAAAAAAATATATAAATGTTCCTAGTTGCACAGCACACATCTTTTTTCCACATTTGATAGAATGGTGTGTGGTTCTTCACAGATTATGGACAAAAAAAACAGTTGAAATGTTGGTTTCTGATTAATCAAGCATTAATGTTTCCACTGCTTCATACTGACATTTTGGGTTAGGTCCACTGGGGATTACTCTTTGTTTTGCATAGTGAATTCTATAAATACACAGAAACAAACTAAAGATGCACACACCATTAAAACATAAGACAAAAGATCATTATCAGTACTTTGGTTCTGCTCTGTCCTGAACCATGACAATTCCACACCCCTCTGTAGTTGGTTGTGGGTCATGTTGCAGAAACAGCTGCCTCAAACATCTGGTGGCAGGCTCACAAAAAACTGTGTCTGATTGGTGTCTGAAAAACAACTCTCTTTCACATCCAATTCAAGGAACCCTGTGTTGCATGAGAGATCAGGAAGTCACACTAGCTATGTACCTATGCACAGTGTGATTTTAAATAATGTAAGAAACTCATTGACCAACTTGAATACAGTTGGACAGTAAAACAGCACTATTCTGCAGCATCACTATCAGCACAGAGCAGTATATGTATAAGTATATTCATATGGCGTGAATTTATGATTCAGTTCAGCCTTACATAATGGAGTATGCCTAGAGTTCAATCCATTATGTTGTATGAATTAAACTCTAAAATGTAAATATTGAAAAATATATTATGTAGGCATATTTTTGGACAACCGCTTTGGGGTCTTTTCTTTGACAAGTTTTTTTTCTCTCTCAATCTTTTCTGTGACAAGTAAGTTATGTGATTTTGCTCCAGGAATGGTGTTGAGTAAAGTATTGCACCCTGTAAAAAAAAATTACGGGTGTACAGTACTTAAACCGAAAACGGGTGTGCAATATTTTACACGACAACGGCATTACTGCGTTTTCAATTGTAGCTGATTTGAAAAGGGCAGTACGGATGGTCAGCCTCAAAGAATGGGGTCCTTTGTAGAAACGTCCTTTAAATTCGGCCATTTTCAGAAGTGAAGTCTTTTCAAATGGACGATCATGGTGTACGCAATGTTTTTCGGGGTGAGTGTATAGCATTTAAGTGATCTCATTATAGTTTTCCTCGTGAAGATTAGATTATTTCTGTGGCTGCGTTCATACAAACATCCAAATGGTTCACGTTGGAACTAGCGTGTTAATGTTTCCACATTTACAGTTAAAACAATTTATGGTCCACGTGCTCTTTTCTAGCTAGCCAGTTTAACTAGCTAACGTGTTAATGTTAGAACATGGTTACATGTGGATCTTAACAATTCGTCTGCACGCTTGTTCTATTGTTTTGAGATATAAAAACTGTACATTTGCGCATGTACATAAAACGGGGTTTGAACGGTCAAGCTTCACTGTAAAAGTTATATCATGAGCCTTTAAGGCAGGATAATATGTGCCACACTGTATACAACTGTCCAGGGTACTGCTTATTTATTTTTTTGCGTGCCAAATTAACTTGCCGTAGACCATTTGCAACCCCGGATTGTTGGACACGCGAGTCGTAATCGTTGCGTTGACCAATTTCCCATTTAATCTGACAATTAATACTACCGGCACGAGCCAAACATATTGAGGCAAGCTTTCTAGAAATTACGGGCCAAATTTAGGCCGACTAAAATTATACCAGCGATGATTTGTCTCGATCCATTCCCCATACAGCTAGGCACTGTTCTGACCAGCAGTGTGGTTTCTTGCAGAGCCCCTTCTGGTCGACGGCAAACTATGTTGCATCTGAGACTTGAACCTACCCATCTAGCATTTAATGTGTTTAGGGTACCCGTAACGTAGTGATCACTTCAAGCTGGGGTATAGTTTTTCCTTACGGTTCTTTGAATAGTATATAGCTATTCAATAGACCCAGATTTAAAATGGACCCACGTTTTAGACTAAAGTTAAGGTTTTGATAAAATTGTTGTCATTACACATGGTTAATACTATGGAAGCAAAATTCAAATGAACGCAAGTCGTTTTCATTGTTAAATTTTTTTTTTTTTAGCAGTGTAAAAAGAGCCATGGCACGATTCAAGGGAATTAAAAACCTCTGTGCTCAGGTTTCTTACAGATGACAATTCTATCCTAATGTGTAGGCTACTCAAAACGAAATATAATGCTGTGAAATTTAATTTCAAAAGTGTAATTAAATGCACAATTAACTTTGAATTCTGATATTAATCGTGAAAAAAATTTTGATTGACAGCACTATTTAGATGAGCCTACATGTGGTGTCCTGTCTTTTTCCCATCTCCAATGATGCTTTGCACTGGGCTCCGAATCCTTGTGACGATTAAGTGCAGCTCTGCCCTGACAAGGTGGAGTCTGAGGAGATTGGAAACTTAAGACCATGTTGTGCCTATAGCAGTAACGGGTTTGGTTAGTTGAGTACCGATTTGTCAAAGCAAAGTCATTGCTTGATGTTCCCAGAGTTGCAGGAAGTGAATGAATACATAAACATCACCTTAAATTGCAGAGTGATTAATGGATACATTTTCATGCTGCCTCTTCAGGTTCCTGGACCGTGCTTGAAGACGACAGTCTGCTTCGTTCACTTTCCTTTCTGTGATGGTATGAATTTAATATCTTCTCCGATGAGTTTACCAAGTAAATGTGAAGCGCTTTATACTGGTTCCATTCTTTTGTGACTTAGTTGCATAAACTAAAGATTTATCTTCAGTTCTGTTGCTGCTTTGAAGAAATTAAGTTCTGAACTACTGTGTTTCAAACCGTACATATGCCTATATGTAGTACATTAGCTTGTCTTGTCTTTGTAATTGTATTAAATATGTAAAATACATTTGTTGCCTTTTGTCCTCATTGTATGAAATGTTCTACACATTGATTTCCAGGCCAAAGGAAATTGTGCATTCTGGTAGTGACCTTTAGGCACTAGTCTGAGGTTTTGTTTTTCCTTCAGCCATTCTTTAACTTTAGTCTTGAGTTCATGTTCAGTTTTTCTCCAAACATTTTTAGCAAACATGACTGTACCACCTTCACAACAGTACATGCTATCAGTGCTGTGACAAGGAAAGTCCCTACAGGCCAGCTTAAGATGAGTGAAATCTGTAGTGATTGCAAAGATTTATGAAGCTTTTCCTGTATTGTATTGAAAGGGTTCATTACTCTGAGCTTTTAAACGGTGAATGTTGGCGGCTTCTGTTGGTTGAAAGGACAGTGTGCAACTAACTATTTCTGACTACTATTGTCAGTGAGTAACTAGTAAAGCTGTGCGTATTTCTTCAAAGAATGTCAATTATGTAGCTCCTATTTGGTAGTTAACCATGTTAGTTTCAGTCGGCAGGTTAACATTTAGCAATGCCTTCTACCTATTTAATAGGCAATATGTAGTGTGTGTGTGAGAGAATATATACAGTATACACATGTATTTCTATTTATACATTCTTGACACTTCAAAAGTATAAACGCTGAAAATGTATAAATCAATTTTGAACTTTTTTCCCCTTTGGGTTTCAGGAGGATAGAGCTTACCTTGTGTATCATTGGAAATTGCTCCCAAATTGCAGATTGCCCTCTCTTCCTTGCTGGTTCCATCTCTGTACAGTGTCTGGGACTGACACAAACTCCTTCCACTACCTACGAGACTCGCATCAAAGCTTTGATTCCTTTGAATCCGTTACCAAAGCAGTCACATGATTGTGTGTCCCGAATCAAACTGGACGTCATTGATCATTTGTTTATGGCCAAATTAATCAAGCCTCCGCACACTTTCTAGTACACTGCCTTTTTATTTTTTTGACATGCTTTGGAGCTTCGGTATCGGGTAACACCACTAGAAATCTTCAAAACCATTGCATTGCTGCTACCCCAAACTTCAGACGGAAGAGCTCAAATTTAAAATGGGTAAAGCTGGTTCATTCTCAAAGGTAGGTAGTGTCACTTGGGTGCGTCCCAATACTAAAATCTATCCCTTTAAATTAATTTTTATAATGCGCTACTGTGTAGATGAGTGTAAATGCTTCAATACATCCAGTCTTTGATTTATCTAGATCAAGTTTTAGTCTTGCATTTCAATTCAAACATTTTCCTTTTCAATCTTACGTCATTAATTTGTCAGTTATTGAAGCTTCTTCAAAATCGGATTTCATTGGTCGACATTAATATAGTGGGTGTGCTGCTATGGAAATTGTCGTTTGCATAATGAAACTGGAAAACTGACATTGATCATCAATTACTATATTTGGCTGGTATTATGTATTTTTATTGCATCAACTTTGTAGAATCAAGATCATCCCAATAGTCTGGATTTTCAGTCCTTACTATTAAATTCTGAAAAACCCAGTTGCCACATATGTTATATAAAGTAAAATGGGATCCAGACCAGAATGATCTCAATCTCTTCTAGTTTTTAAGATGTAATTTAATCCAAATGACTGTTAGGCATGGATTTATAACCGTGGTAACCAACCCTGTTCCTGGAGATCTACCATCCTTGTAGGTTTTCATTTCAACCCTAATTTGGCGCACCTGGCTCAAATTTGCAGCTCAAAAAGATCTCTAGCTGTTGAATGAGGTGTGCTTTGGGGTTGGATTGAAAACTGACAGGACAGTTGATCTCCAAAAACAGGGTTTGTTACCACTGGTTTATACCTATCCTCATGGTACAACAGTTTTTAGCCTCTTCCCAATTTAAATCGGTGAGCATTGTAAGCCCAAACCAGCTGCCAAATTTCTATTTAATACAGTACCTTCAACATTTTTATTTGAACTGAGAGATCTCAGTGGTGCAGGAAAGCTTATGAAGAACCTTTGGTCTGTACAGTCTTCTAGCCCACTGCAGATCTATCCTCTCTGTGTATATACCGATACAACAGTCCTTGACACACATTTGAACAGCATTCCTAAATGGGCTGATTGGTGGTAATTTTCCCGATTTGCACACAAGGTGCAGTGGTCAGGTAGGTCAATTATGAAATTCTAAATAGATAGCAAACAGACATGGAAAAGAATGATTTGTCGGCAGATCAATGTTAAAGTATTTGCCACCGAGCTGCTGATTGATTACATTTGTAATTTTGGAACTAAGGATACCAGAGTAAAACAGGTTTGATTGAAATGGGAAACATCAGACCTTTTGAAATCCACATTATAAGAACACATATTTGGAAAACTGAACTCATTCATGAGCATTCATCAAACCTTTACCATTGCTCAGTGTAGAACAAGTCAATGGAACAATCCCCTTCTGCAAAAAAATGGATGTAAAAAGTGAGGAGTACTCAGCACTGTTATTCAGAACTTGTTTTATTTCAGCATCTTTATTATAATTCTAATAATTAATATTTTCATCTCTTAAAACATTTTAAATTCATATATACTGTATGTTTATGTATATATGTGTATATGTGCATATATATATATATATATATATATACACACACATACATACATACATATATATATATAGTTGTAAATAACCTTTAATCTGTTCATATCATTATTTCTCTTTTTTACAACTTTAAAATATTCTTTTAAAGGAAATAAAATAATGCTTTCTATACCCCCTGATCAATCCCTTCATCATGGTTTTACTCCTTTGTAATTGTACAGTATCAACAACCCTCCATTTGACATAGGCACACATCTGTTTATGTGAGAAAATATTTATTTGAAAGGCCCTGTATAATATGTCTGAGAAAACATAAGGGATGGTAAGGATTTTAGGGCAATGCCTTGAGCTCAGATCTAAATTACTACAACTTGTTGGTGGCCTTACAGATTTCTTTGGATAACAGAATGAATCTTCAGTATAATCTCTGTATAACTCAATGGCTGAAACAAAATATATATGTAACAAAATATAGCTCATTATCAAGGTCATTTTTCCTTAACAAAGTAAAGCTGTACAGTGGCTGTACAGAACATCAGAGCCAAAACTCTTTGCTCACTGTGGGGCCATATATTGTAATACACAGTGAGAAACAACAGAGGGAATAGAACAAGTTGTGTAGAAAGCACTTCAATAAATAAATGAACAAAATGTACCTTATCTTCATCTTAAACCTTATTTGGAAGACAGAGATTCTGTAGAACTTCAAAAATTGTACATCTTGAACAGTTATTATGATCATCACTAATATTGTTACCATCATCGTCACAATTATACTCATCAATATAACAGAATTTCTCAGTGATATAATTCTCCCAAAATAATTCCACAAGAGGGGTAATAAAGAAGGTCACAAGAGTGTGTACATCTGTGTGTGTGTGTGTGTGTGTGTGCGTGTTTACAAGTGTATCTAAAATGTTCATAGGGCCACACTCCTTTTTGAATAGGAAAAGATGGAGACATACAAAGATGGAGAGAGCAGAACTTGCTCAGCCCACTGAAGTACAATACCCTTAGTGTGCGTGTGTGAGGGATGCACCACTATGTTTGCAGGATCAACAGGAGATAGGGTACAAGCTCAGTAGATGATATAGATTTATAAAGACAGGTATGCAGGAAAAGAGAAGAGCCCTTTTTGAGTTGATCACTGCAACAGTTTATGAGAATCAGAGAAAAAGAGACAGAAAGAGGGAGAAAGTGACCCTTTGTGATTGTACCTACAGATATAAATCTTTAACCATATTTTACTGGCACTATTCAAACCAACAGATCACTGTTAGCATCTATAATGTAAACCAGGTCACAATATAAATCTCCACTCATTTACCCTGTTGCCTACCTCTTTATACATACGTGTTTTGGTTTATCTGTGGTTGCCCTACATGCTTATTATTTTGTTAGAGAGTTGCCACTATTTGAAAAGCATTGAATCAATTGTTTTTCACTGAAGAGACGGATTAGCTTTATAATTATATATATATATATATATATATATATATATATATATATATATTTCAAACCTGAAAGCCCCAGCATTTAAAATGTAAATAATCTGTGAGTCATTTGTGTTGTTCTTTTCCTTTTTTCACATTAACTTAAAATGATTCTACTGCATCACTGTGAGAGTGTGTCCACTCATTTAGCAGGTTAATATGAGGAACCACAACTCACATAAATAATAATCATACTAGGAATATAACAATCTATAAGAACACCCTCATAGGCACAGCAGGGGAACTGTTGCTCACAATAAAAATATAACCGTAATGATGATGATAATAACATTAATGATAATAATTTTCTATAATAGCAGAACTCTTGACCCATTAAAATAAAAAAGATTTTGAACAATATCTTCAAAACAGATGTAAGCGTAGATTCACTCATCCGTCCATTTGTGTATTAATTTATTCATTTCTTGTATCCTTCTTGAAATACTGTTTGAGATGTGTGGGGGAATTGGGTAGGAGAGATCCAAGTTTTTCTCTCCCCTTCCCCCATCTCCTCTTCATGTTTTTCTCTCTTCAACCAGTTCAGAAATATATGATTCTCATTGATGGCTGTTGTCAATGTTGGAATCGGTCCAATGCTTTGGAAGTCTTTCTTTAAAATGCAGTTGTTTGTATCCTGTATAACGTTTCTCAAAATATTTAATTGTAATGTCTTATTTCAATAAAGTTCTTAAATATATTTTATGTTTTAAGGTGTGTAGCCTTGTTGATACAACTCAAAGAGGCATGTGCATGTATTTGTGTGTGTGTGTGTGTGTGTGTGTGTGTGTGTGTGTGTGTACATGCGTGTGTGTGTGTGTGTGTGTGTGTGTGTGATACCATCATTGTTGGTGTGGGCACTTTTTTGCTACAGGCTTTGCAGAGCCCAGTCTGTATAGATGCTATAGTATAGCATAGTACACAATGTGCATTCAGTGCACTTACAGAACAGCGCCCATCAAGTCTAATAGTGAGGTAAATACATGAACTTCTCTCCTACATGCCTCTGTACCCACAGAACAGACACATGTATGTTGCTGAGGGGAAGCCTTTCTTTACGCACTGCTCAAATGCATGTTACACTATACTGAAACTCTTAGTGTAGTTGTAAAAGGCTCAGAAATACAGAGGAGAGTGCAAGAAATGATGGTCTGTGGGCCATTAGATGTAACTCTCTCCGGGTTGCTTTTGCTCACTTATGCTCTCATTATCTTTTAAAAAATGGTGAAGAAAAGTCCCAGGTTTCAACCAGTTTTTACTGTTTTGTTTGGTTTTTGTTTTGTCACTGACAAACGTGTATAATGTGTCTGGTAGTGATGTAAATATGTGGGCATACATGTGTGTTTGTGGGTGTGTGCTTTTGTTTGCGTACTTGTTTCTGTATAAACATCTATGTGTCTGCGCATGTGTGTCTGTTTTAGTTGGCAGTGGACCTGCCCGGGCGTGTCTGCTTCTCTTCCATTTTCCCATCCCTTCTTCCTTTCTTCTCTTGTTATTAATATTCTCATCATCACTGAAGTCTTGTTTCCATCAGACTTAGAATCCAGCATGACTAGAGGCAGCTGTGTTCTCCCTTGCTCTCTCTCTCTCTTTTCACCTCATCCTCTCACTCTCTCCCTCTCTCTCTCCTCTCAGCTTCGTGTTCCCTCATCCCTCCTTCTCTCAGTCTGTCCCTCTCGAGGAGAAAGAGCAGAGACAGGAAAGGGAGAAGAAAGCCTATGAAGGAAAAAGGAGGGACAAATCAAGCAAAAAAAAAGATAAAGTAAATGATTGAAATGAGATGACAGAGAGAGGAGTGAGGGAAAGGTGGGAGAAGTGAGATATTTTTGGGTCATATGGTGTCATAAATAGAGACTATGGAAAGTCATGTGGCAGGTCATAATGAATGTCCAGGAAACATGTCTGTTTCCCTGTTCGTCTAGTTTATCTCTTCAGCACTGTCTTCCAAACCCCTCCCTCTCTCAACCTTTCTCCTTCACCTTTGCTCTCACCTGTCCAAGAGTCTCTTCAGTGCCCGCTCGATGTTCATGCGGTGGCCCACACGGGTCACACCCAAGTCCAGATAGTCCTCCTTGGTAAGGGAGGGGAGATGTGTGCCATCAATCTCATTGTCCAGGAATCTCTCCCTGTGCTCTCCCAAATTCAGGTAGCCCAGCCAGTCTGCCACATCATACTTGGTCCAGTATGGGAGGGGCTTTGAAGCAAAAGGTTTGGAGGAGGGAGGGGATGACAGGTGGGGGTAACTAAGACAGGCAGGAGGGGGTAAGGGGTGCAGTGGGGGGGAGGAAGTGCCTGAGAGGAAGTGGGTGGGGGAGAGGGAGCGAGAACCCACCAAGGAGTTTGGTGGAGGGGCTCCAGATGGGGCAAAGAGCGGAGGGGAATGGGTGAAATAGGGGTCTCCAAGGGGGTTGGCTGGGGAAGGTGGGGTGATGGAACCTCGAAGCTCATAGGGGCTACCATATAGAGGGGCTGTGGGCAGGATGGGGAGGGAAGAGGGACGAGGTGGAGCAAGCTTGGGCCTTTCAGAAGGGGATATCAGGGGACTGGGAGCACGGCGCCGCTGTATGTGGTGGGAATCAGACCTGCGGGACTCCCGGCTTGGGATAAACTGGAAATCGAAGGCTTTGTTGCGGTAAGAAGCCCGGTGTTTAGGTGAAGTAGGGTAGGGGGAGTAGGATGGTGAGAGTGGGGGGTGAGCTTGCTGTGGTTGGGAGGGAGCTATGGAAGGCTGAGGGGAAGGAGAACGAGTCCAACTGGGATAGAGTGGAGGCTGAGAGGAAAGGGAAGGGGTGGGGGACAGGGCTGGCTGGTGAGGCTGACAGGGGGATGTAGGTAATGGGGAGGGGGAGCGGGCTGTGGGAGGGCTTAGAGCAGAAGTAGAGGAGTCTTCTGAAAACCTGAAAGAGAAGGGGAAGGGAAAGAAGTTAGCACCAAAATACATCAGCAACACATTAACAGAGACTAAAACAGACAAAGACTGAGACAAAAATAATGAGTGACAGAGAAAGAGGGTCAGACAGTGTATTAGTTACCTGTGCCTTGCAAGATATACACAGACGGAGACACCAACAGACAGGAACACAAAAAGAGAGGAAGAGTTTTAAACAAAGACACATGCAGACTATTAGGCATCATTATCCATACAAGAAGAACCTAAGTAGGAATGTACTGGCATCCTGACAACCTTTTATATATATGTCTAATACAAAGTCACATATTGTATAGAAACATGTAACTGGACCGAGACACACCTGCAGTTACAGAATAGTGGCTCACAAATGAGTAAAGTAGCACAAACTTAACTTTACAGACATGCAGCACAAGTTCCAAGTATATTACAGAAATGTACAAGACACTCTCCCTCTATCACACACAAACACACATTGCGTAGTGTGCATACATGTACACACAGTGAAAACAATAGATAAATAGCTTGGGCACAAAGGAGCACAGCACATCGTGGTGCAAGCCAGTATAGCCCAACACAGCCTTACCTGTGTCTGCTCAGTGACCTCTGACCTCCCCAACCCTCCATGCTTTTGTTCCCCATCTGTTGCAGCTTGGAACTCAGCTCACTGATGATACTAGCCTTCATGCTGGAGAGAGGGGATGGCAGCTTCCGTCCTTCCAAAAACATCCCCCTTCCCTGGCTCCCTCCTTCCTCCACCCCTTCACCCACCACACCCATACCCCCCTCACCCCACTGAGGCTTGAGCTCCGGGGTGTGGGGCCGCTCAAAGTAGATGGATGAAGGCCGATCCAAATTTTGCATTTCACTGTAACTATCCTGTCCCTCCCCCATTTCATCCCCCTCATCTCTCCCTGCCCTCTCTGCCTCAGCTTCCACTGCCTCCTCATCTCTCCGTTTCTGGGAGCGAAAGGAGGCGGGTGCAGTGCTGGTGTGTCTGCGCAGTTCTGACACTGCACTCCCGCTGTCCCTGTAGCGCTGCAGTTTCGGGTAGGTAGAGCTCGCTGATTTGGCATTGTGCATTTCAAATGTTTGCCCATCCAGACAAGTCATGTAGGAATCCAGGAGGTCACTCGCTCTCTCCCCCTCTACACCCACTACTCTATCTCCTCTAGCTCCCCCAATTCCAAGGATGTTGTCCAAATGATGGTCACTGCTGCTGCGACTGTCCAACTCCTCAATCCCAGAGTCTACCACTGTCTCTTGGGACTCTCCACTTTTGGTGGGGGGTGGGGGATGGTCTGCTCTTCTGCCTCCACCACTGGTGGTGGTGCTAACAGCAAGCTCTGAGAGTGAGGTGGTGGCAGTAGTAGTGGTTAGGGCAGTAGTGGCGGTGGTGGTTGCATGAGACACAGTCACGGGAACAGAAACAGAGCCTCTGTCTGAGTTGGAGTTAGCACTAGGGGAAGGACTACGGTATGTTGGGCACATTGTGGGATTTACTGCAGTGAGAGGGGGAGGGGTGGGGGAGGAGCGTCCTGGGGCATGTGTGCTGTTGATTAGGTGGTGAGAGTGGGACAGGGGGAATGGTCTGTGCAGGTTTCCAGAGGATGGGGGAGGTGGAGAGATGGAAGGAGGTGCAGATGACTCAGAAGTAGTGGGTTGAAGAGTAGAGGGTGAAGGTGGCAGTAACGGGTGGGGGGATGATGGAGAAGGGGAGAGTGCAGATTGGGTGAGGTTAGCCACTTCACTGTCATAGGAGGTGAGACTTGAAGCAGTGGAGTCTCCAGCCTGTGGAGAAGGTAGTGGAGTGTGTGGGGGGAGATTTCCTATGAAAGGTTCTTTTTGGGTAGGTGGTGGGGGAGGGGGAGGGGGAGGTGGTGGTGGTGGGGGTTTCTGAGAGGAGTGCATTATCCCCCCCTGTTGGTTGTACCCCGGTATTCCTCCCAGTCCACGATCAAAGCTGTTTGCGAACTGAAGGGGTGGAGGCAGCGGATCAACAAAGACAAAATCATCATCTGCATCCACAGAGGGTGCAGGAGGGGGTAATACCATGAGCCCTGAGGTCCCACTCTCTCCCGTTCCACCCCCTTGTGTGCGGTCTGGGGCTACAGGTGGAGGGGATGGAGGTGTGAGGGACAAGACGTAGGCATTAGCGTCACTTTCCATCCGTAAGAAAGAGGGCCGCCGAGGTGGAGCCTGTTGGGTAGATGGATAGGGGGGCTGTGTGGTAGGCTGCTGCTCCTGTTTCCTGCCATACCCTTCCCTTTCTCTCTCTCTTTCTCTCTCTCTGTAGCTTGTTGGGCACTGCTCAGACTGAAAGTGATGCGTGTGGACAGTTTTGTCTTCTGAAAATCGTACTCTCAACCCCTCTCTGGGTCCACTTTCCTTTTCTTTTTCTGCTCCATCCTCTCCCCATCCCCCACGCAATATCCTTGGGGAAGGTGGACGGCCCATAGTCGAGGTGGTAGCTGCTAGGGAGGAGGAAGTAACAAGGTAAGAGGAGCTGGAGGACTGGGAGGGTGAGGTGGCAGAAGTGGGGGATATGTGAGGCAGGAGGGGGGCTGGGGCCACAGAGACAGTGGATGGGAAGACGCCCACACTGGAGAGCTGGCGTCCAAAATGGCTCTCCCGTCGAATTCTCCCATCATCTTTCAGAGCTCTTTCTCTTGCTGCTAGAGCCAGACCCAGTGGGGACGAAGGGTCAAGTACTTTTCCTGTGAGCGGGTGGATGAAGGTTGTGGCTGGCTGTTTCCCTGCCCCATAGAAGTCACCTGGTACTGATTTGGGCTGATAGTCACCCCCAGGGGCTGGGGAGGAGTATTCAGGTAGACCAAATGCAGGAGGCATACTGCGTGTGTGGTGAATAAAAGTATCCCCAGAAAACATACCCTCATCTATAGATTTGGAGGGTCGCAGACGAGGGGCGGGGACTTCAATTTCAGTACCATGCTGTTGTGAGCCTTGGGTCCTCCCTCCTACCCCTCCCTCAAGTTCCTCTTCTGCTGAAAGAAAAAAGGATGCACTCTTCCTTCTTGCTTCACGGAATCGCTCCCTGTCTCGGCGAGCTGCCCCCACAATAGCTGCCCCAAATTGACTGGTAAAGTCCAGATTTTCCTGGTTGCACAGAGAAGGAAGAGAAGGGGGGACTGAGGAAGGGGGAAGAGGAGAGGAGAGAGGCAGAGGTGAAGCTATAGAAGAGGGTGTAGAGGTCGGAGGACCTGCAGGAGCACCAGGAGGGGGTTTGGAGTCAGTGTCTGTAATTGGCTCTGCCTCCACACTGCTGCCCTGGCTGCTGCGGCCACTGCTGCTGGTGGAGGGGGCCTTCACTATTATGGTGGGAATGGGAATGGAGCTCTTCTCTGGTAAGGCCTTTCCCAGAGCATGACTCTGCCGGGTTCCATCCTCAACTTTCGACTGCTTTACCAGGGGACCTTTTCCTCTTCTGCCTCCCCCTTTGGGCACTCCCCCACCCCCTACAGCCCCAATGTTGCTCCTGTCCACTCGGGAAATCTGTTGCTGAGAGGCAGACATTTGCTGTTGGGACAGAGCAGCTGCAGCAGAGGGGGGAACAGCATTACTGTAACCCCTCCTCAAGCCAACCGCCCTCCCTCCTCCACCTCCAGCTCCTGAGGGGTCCCCCATGTAGCCAGCTCCTTTCCGAGATGCAGCCCTGCTTTGTTGGGAATGAAAAGGATGTGGGTGGTCCATACCCCCACCTGCCCCCCCTCTGTCTCTGCCTGTGTGTGAGAAGTGCACCGCTTGTGGGTACAGCTGGTAGTGGGCAGACTGAGGGGAGATCTGAGGTGCAGACCCTGGAGGCTGTTGAGACTGCTTTCCTCTCCAGCCTGAGTGTGGGCCAGCAGATAAGGGAGGTTCCGGTGGGGCCGTTGTTGGGGGAGGAGGGATGTCATCTGGGCCAGGGACTGACAGGCTTCGTGAAAACTTCATAGCCGGTGGATGAAGGTACTGCTTCTCTTCCTCTGTCACACCTGGAGCAGGTCACAGCAGGTCATAATAAGAATTGACACATTGTGCATGAACATTTTCACAAGAGCAGTATTTAGGTTATATATTTAAGTGATGCAGGACTTCCTGGTTGCAAGGGCAAACATACAAAGAAAAAGAGGCCATAATGTTTTAAAAAAATGTTTTATCCAGTGACATGGCATAAGGGACTCCCTGCTCAAAGTAACCAAATAATGCAACAGAAGCTAGTCAGTCTGTGAGTTGTCAAAGTGGTCTAGCTTGTTAACAAGAGTTACAGCAATTCCACAGCAGTTTATTGAAATTGTAAACTATTGTGTTTGAGCTCACATGCATTCTATATCTGAGGCTGTGGGCTGACAGTGCCTGCACAAGCACCTGAGAAGTCAATTATAACAGCAGCACAGTGAAGAAAGCCACATCACAGCTTTTGAATTCACAGCTGACACTAACAACATATCCAAGCTTCTGGATCAAACTGGTGGTGGTGGTGTATATGCAATGATGTATTGATGGTAATCATTAGCTAGACAGCTAACTTTTAGGCTACAAAACATAATGCACATTCAGAATCAGTGTCATAGTAAAAAATGTAAGTCACAAGAGGTTAGCCAAATAGCTAGGCAGATACCAACTATCTTCAAAATATACACTGCCTTCAGAAAGTATTCAGCCACCTTGAACTTTTTCATTGTCCCATTACACTGGTTTGTAGGTATAATGCATTTTCCCCTTCATCAACACTAATTTAACATATTTACAATGTAACAATTTTTATTCAACTGGTTTTAAATATGAAAATATCATTTCTCATTTACAAAGGTATTCACCCCGAGAGTCAATAATTTATAGAAAGGACGTTGGCAGCAATTACAGCTTTAAGTCTTCTTGGGCATGCCTTTATGAACTTTGCACATTTACATTATGAAGTTTCTCCATGCAAATTTTCTCCAACTCTGTCAAGACAGACAGAGCGTGTTGGTGGACAGAAATTTTAAGGACATACCGCAGTTTTTCAATAGGATTTAAGTCTGGGTTTGGGCTGGGCCATTCCAAGATATGGACTTTCTTGGTTTTTTTTTTTTTTAAGCCATTCATTCAAAGCTTTGTCATGTGCTTTGGGTCATTGTCCTGTTGGAACAGATGTCAAGTGGACATAAATAAGTTCTCCTCAAGGATTTGCCCAATTTGGATCCATCCATTGTCCCCTTGATGGCAACAAGCTTCCCAGTTGCTCCTGCTGAAAAGCAAACCCATAGCATAAGCGCCTGCCCTAGGCATAGTTGACAAAGGCATTCACCAAAGGCGGCATCCATCAGAGGGGTAAGGGGCGCTGAATAAAGTCCACAGGTTCTATCGATGATAGTCAGTGGTCACTTCTCTGATAACTGCTTTTTTCATCCACTTATATATTTTTATATTTGGTTACAATGGACTTAATGGTGCAAAGCTTTGCCAAGCTAGTTATAATCTCTAGATTTTTGCCTCCCAACAACTTCACTTCAAAAAGTTCCTTGGGCAGTTCCTTGGTATTTATCACAGCATGATTGATCTCATCTGCTCTTTCAGTTGTGAGACCTCAAAAGCCAGTGACATTAATTTTATTCAGCAATCAAGCAATTGAAAACACATATATTCCAAATGAAAATAAGAGGGCCTTGTTAACATATTTAGTGTGATCTCTCGAGATGGAATACACAATGGTGCAATTTAGGTTAATATAAAGGGGGTGAATACTTATCATGAAGACATTTCCAGGTTTTTATTTTTACTATAATTCTGAGGAAAATAAATTCCTTTGAGAAATTATCAATGGGGGATGAAAGCTTTCTGAAGGTACTGTTGCTAGTTTATCCACGGTACATTCCCACAGTTTTCCAATGTGTAGCGAGACATCTAGTTAGATATATAGGTAGCTTTCAGTACTGCATGGACAGGTGCAACTATGATGCTGATGACCATGATAATCATGATAATGTAATCTAGCTATCTAATTCTGAATGCTAGATTCAGTGAAATAGATGTGAAATAAAAAACCTTGTCTGTAGCTTCACCTGTAGTGGTGTGAGTCTGCTAATGTTAGCTAGCTAGTAATACAACTGTAATGTCACTAGTTGCAGTCACACACCAAGACATCTGTCTAACTTGCAAGTACTCCTCTGACCACATCTCAATTTGGTTCAGATTTGTATGGCTGTTTTAGCTCTAAGTGAGAAGTGGTATCTAGGGGCAAGTTCTCTGAAGGAGAATGCTTTATGTTGCAAGAGAATGGATGTTCCACTCAAGAGAAAGTCTTAAGAGCATTTTTTTTATGGTGATAAGAAATTATCGAAAGCCTGGCAAAATATAGGGAAGAGTCGGCACAAATGTAACACTTGATAAAAGTAACACAGTCAACTTAAGGTACAAAGTGGCTACCGTAGCCATTTCTGGTTTGTACATGTGCAATTCAGTCTTCTACCACTTCCCAAAGGAACGGAGCAATGTGATAACCTTTGCAATTCTTAGCTTCTCTGATCATTCAACTGTAAAAGGAACACTGTAATTCTGGTACAACGTGACACCCAACTACATGTAAAAATGTAATTTTGTACTTCTTTTAGTTTATATTACTGTTTTGTTTTATAATAAACATACAGACTGTGACATGTAGGTATGAATTTATATTTTTGTAAGATTGTGAATACAAAATATTAGAAGTTCTACCATGGAAAAACTTAATTACCTGCCCCTTAATTAATATACAGTGTAGCCTATAGACTTTGACTCTGAATAAAGACAAATTCCTCTTGTACTTCTTAAGTCATGTTATACAATGGTCAGGGTATTCACTGGAGAGGTAGGGACAGTCTGACCAAATGTGTTCAGTTCAGTTCAGTTAATCAGATGTGATAAAGGTATTTTAAAATTTCTTTTTCACCTTTTTCCCCCCCAATTTTTCTACCTCTTTTGAATTCCCAAACACACCTTCATCATTCACTAATATACCCTCGAGAAATTCAGGAGAGAAGATTAACATCTACATGATGGCAGCCATTGCTTCTTCTCACACTACAGCTACACAGCCATTGTGGCAGAGCACTGTACCTCTTGCACAGTCAGCAATGGAAGATTGTATTCACCTGATCAACCAGATGACCCTCCCAATTAAAAACCATTCCTGCAATAATGCAGGCTACAGTTGGATACTTCCATTTCATCGCTGCACCAAGCACTAGTGCTTTAGCTGGATGTACCAGGAGATAACCTTTTGTATCCCCAAACGTTTATCAAGAGCAAATCTATGTACTTATAATACTTTTACAAATAAGGAGTATAAAGCCTCAGTGACAAGCAGTAATATCATATTTTACATTATATAATCAGTAGTTCAGTGAATATCAAGCTTGTTTTTTGCAAGGGTGTGTCTGTCTGTCCATTCTATGGTTTGTAGAAATTTTGGTGGATTTAAAAAAATACGTCTTTAGGCCAGCCATATGTTTTATGTGCCTGTATGTATCAACAAAGTTTAGCTTGTCTGTCCCTTATTCTTCTTGAGTGTCCTCCATTGTCTGTGTAGCTGCCAGTCAGACAGACAAACAGATAGACAGATAAGTGCAGTACAGATCTATAACATATAGTGCTGTACAGTATAGACATTTAGCACAAACACAGTATGCTATGGTACAGACTCAGCATGGTTAAGACGTGATACGCTACAGACACATAGTACAGAGCTCTAAATGTAGGCCCATTAAACTACAGAGAGACAGACAGAGACAGCCTCACCGATTGATTTCTGTCGTAGCATCATACCGTGCTGGGAGACATGGCCTGATACAAACTGAGGACGATCATAACCAAACCCTGTCCCAGATGACATCATGCCCATTCCTGATTGGTCATAAGTGGTCTGCAGAAGAAATAGAAAAAGGTTTATTGAAGAAAACGGAGGAGAAGCTGACACATCACAGTAAACATTTTCCATTTGGCCCAGTTTTAGTTTATTTGATTTTTATCAGTGGCCTAATGTTATGTTTGCTTGTTTGCTACCCAAAGGGTCAAAGAGAATGCTCCAACATTGGCCATAAATACTGTCAAGTTAGTCCTGAGTTTAGTTCCCACTTTGGCAACATGTCTGGTTCATCCTGTGGTCCAAATCTCTTTTCAACACAGACTGCTGCTTATTTAAGTTCTTCACATTTTTGGTCAATGTTAGTGTATTCAACTTTCTGCCAAAGCTACTAGTTAGTGAGCTTACTTGGTTGTATCATTAGTCACAGAATGGAGTGACATGAATTACCTGGACAACCATTTGAATTAGTAAACTCAAATTAAAGTCAAAATGAAAACCTCAAGAGAACACATAGAGCCATACCTCGCTGGAGAACAAACCCCTGGTCCGATCCCTCTTTCCTCCATGTGGCCGTGACCCTTGCCCTTCAGTGGTGCTGATTGTCTGCTGAGCAGCTGCCAAAATCTCATCAAGTTTATCTGAGAGACAGAGAGGAAGAGGTTGCCAAGTCCACATTACAGTAAACAAATGAACAGCCAGGGCCTACAAGGAGCCACATGTCCTGGGAAGATAGTGGATAAGACGTCTTACTCAGTGCCATCTGATAAACTGTCCTCTTCTTCTCTGAAACTTGCGAAGACTCGTACTCTGAAAGAAAAGAGTAAATAGTACACTCTTGAAAACACTGACAATGACAGTCTGTTCAAAAACTTTACTCTGAGTACAAAAAGTACATGAAGGATCTTAATTGGCACACTTAAAAATAAAATAGAGGAACGGGACTTCACCTGCTTTCTTCTTCCATGGGGACGCAGCTAAAACACGTGAACAGAATATTCTTTTAGCTGTACATTTAATATATTACAGTAATCATATGATTCAATTTATGACAATAGTTTCTAAAATGAAACCCATAATTTACACAAAAAATCTGAAAATGGGATCATGCACAGTTACATGCACAGTCTCACCTTTCTCCACTGTACGGTGTCCACCCCGTGGGAACAGAGAGAAACAATGAGATATTAAATGAGTTAGAAGAGTCTGCTGATCAGGTAGATTATGGGACACTAAAGTTTTCACTGAGGTATCACACGCACCTGGAACCACAGCTGCAGTATGACAGAGACAGAGATGAATGGGAGTCGGGTGGTGTAATTCACACTAACACACTACATATGCAGGTTTTCTTTCTGTGTTGGTATTACCTGAAATGTAGGCGATCAGTGGGAAAGATTGTGTGTGTGTGTGTGTGTGTGTGTGTGTGTGTGTGCGTGTGTGTGGTGTGGGGGGGCACTGCAATAAGGAAATAATGTCACAGGTACTACATGACACTGCAGTAACTTTACTATATTAGGGTTGAATATAACAAGTATACACAGAGGTGGCATGCTTTGTGTCAGAGGTTGTTATTGAGTAGTACTTTGAAAAGAAAGGGAAGGGAAAACAGGACAGATATTATGGGTTCTACAATATACAGTAGATATGAGATCTCACAGGATAAAGTTGTCATGAAGCTGCAGATATCCCATACACTAGAACCCCTGAGATATGAACAAATCATGAATATAAGTTTCTGAACTGTAAAGTTAATAACTTTGAAAGTCATGTGGAAATATAAATTTTCCTAAATGTTTTACCTTTATTGATTAGAATGGTATACTAATCCTCTAATCCTCAATTTCAGTTAATAACCAATAATTAAGACCAGCATTAATCTGGATCTTAAAGACAACATTGTTATTTTTCTGTTGGCTTTTCAAACTACACATCTCACCACTCAGGAAGTCATGGGAAGCCAAAATACAGTTCCTCGTAGTATTTTATTTCAGAATTAACTTCGATTTTATTTAAAAAAACAAATCTTTAACAATGGCAATGGTTTTGACACCAATGTCTTTGTGAAAAACAGCATTACTCAATAAAGCAAATTTTTATGAATACTTGCATTAGAATCTGTCTATCTACAGTGAGCTCTATACTGTTTGGGACAAGGACACATTTTTTTCTTGATCTGGCTTTATACTGACTTTATAATTTTAGATTTGCAATGAAACAATTCACGTGGTTAAATTGTACATAATCAGCTTTTATTTAAGAGTATTTTTGGTTGCACCATGTTGCAATTAGATAACATTTTTTTATAATTGCCCCCATTTCAGGTCACCATAATGTTTGGGACATATTAATGTTACAGCTTGTAAACTAATGTTTAGTACTTTGTCGCATATCCTTTGCAAGCAATGACTCATTGAAGTCTGTGACCCATAGACATCTCCAGGTGCTGAGTATTTTCTCTGGTGGTGCTGTGCCAGTCCTGTACTGCAGCCATCGTCAGCTCCTGCTTGTTTCAGGGGGGAAGTTGCCTTAAGTTTTCTTTCCAACATTTGAAACATACATTCAGTTGGATTCAGATTGGCTGAATTACTTCACCAATCAAGAACTTTCCTGTTTTTGGCTTTGAAAAACTCCTTTGTTGCATTAGTAGTATGTTTGGGATCATTGGGCCTCATTCGCAAAACATGCATACGATCAAATCTGATCATTAAATGTGCTTACGAATGTTTCCACAAACATTTCGGCATTCATAATCTTCTTATATGAATTTTGTTCTTTAGTAAGATCAAAACCTATGTGTGTTTGGAAACATGCAGAAAGGCATATTCAGAAGCTGTTTCTATTTTGAATACTTTATTATTCATGCAAAGTAATTTTAAGTAGTTACAGACTTCATGTTAATGACAAGTGTTTATAAATAGAATTAAATTAATATAAGAAATACGCTATTGATTTTAACTACATTAACTAACCCTAAACTTCAATTTCAGTTTAGCTTTATCTAATTTTAAGAGCAGGTTTGGTAGTTTGAGTTTAGTTTTTTTTTTTTTAGAACTCTCGTTTTTACTTCAGTTCACAATATTTCCCCATTTTTTCCCCTCACACACATTACACACACATATTTTACAATAATAACCTTGTTGGGAATGCTTGTAATTTATTTATTTTATTGATTAAAGTGATTATTGATAATGATCTATTAAGACCCATAAATGTGCAGCCATATTAGTTGCTTTTGGATTACTTGGTTAATTGTACCTTGGGGAGGGAGCGCATCTTTAGGGACCATGCATATGAGATGCAGCTACGTTTGCAGACAGCGATGAATGGCCAATGTTTGCACACTATCCTGCAGGTGGTATGCCTTTTATTGGACTGTTAGGGTGCTTCCTTATGCAAATCGACAAGGACACATGTGCATGTTTCATAAATTTCAAATTGCTTGTTCATAAGAACTTGTATTAAGAACAAAAGTAAGAACAATTTAAGCAAGGTTTTGTGAATGAGACCCAATGTCTTGCTGAAGGATGAAGCGTCATCTAGGCTAATTGTGAAATCAAGAAACTTCAGAATTCTTAACTGTAACCTGACCATCCTGTTTTTGCCGCTAACTAGTGGTTTGCATTATTAGTAAAGCCTCTAGTTTTATGTGTGATGTCTTCTTTGGACAGTAGTCACTGACACATCCATGCCTGCCTCCTGAAAAGTGTTTCTGATCTGTTAGGCAGGTGATGGGGGGTTGTTCTTCATGGTGAGAATTCTTCAGTCTTCAACTGCAGAGGGCTTCCTTAGCCAAGCAAGCCATTTGCGATTACTGAGGTCATCAGTGCTGTCTTTCTCCCTATGTTCCAAAGATGATTTTGATAAGCCTATGTCTCTGACTGTTTGTCTTATTTTGCAGTAATGGCTTTCTTGACATTCACTGGCATAACTCTGGTCCTCTGTTGACAAACACCAATAACAGACTCAAGAGGCAATCAAAAGCCTAGAATCAAGATTAGATACTAAAAGCTCTCTTACACCTGCACTAGGGAAGCAATTGAACACACCTGACTAATCAAAAACACCTGTGAAGCCATTAATCAGAAATATTATGATGCCCTGAAATGGGGGGGGTGTGCTATATATATATATATATATATATATATATATATATATATATATATATATATATATATGTAAAAGTGCTGCAATTTCTACATAGTGAAACCATAATGTATAAAAAATATCCTTTAATAAAATATGAGAAACTTCACTCTAACCACATGTGAAATGTTTTATTACAAATCAAAAATTGTGAAGTACAGAGCTGTATGTGTGTATATACTGTATGTGTATGTGTGTGTGTGTGTGTTCTATGGGATCATAAAAACATATAATGGCACTCATTAATTTCAATAAAGGGAAACCAAGAAGAAGGATAAGCTGATAAGGAGTACAAACTAGTGTTCAGTTCTGGCCTGTATAAGATGAGTTATCCATGACTGTAAAAAACAATACATACAGCACACAGAGATACAGACACATTCAGTGCACCCACTGCTTACTGGCCTTTTATATATCTAAAGTTATTGGTTTGATTTTCATAACTGTGCACCCTTCTGGGCATGCTCAAGAGTGGCAGTGCCAAACATGGCCCACGTCCTTCTCCCAGAGTACTGACTGCTGCCTACTGTGTTACCAGGGCAACACACGGTCTATCAGTTTTAGTAACAAGGCGTTTTTGGGTTTATGGTGTAAGATTTAAGGGGTGTGGATTGGGAGGCAGTGAGGAAGGGAAGGGGGTTGTAATTTTGGGGTTACCTGTAGTGGGAGTGCTGGAAGTGACAGTGTGGAACCTCTGAAAGAACAGTGAAATGCATTGAGATCTCCCACATTCACTTTGAATTTCTTGTTGGTTCATAATCCCTGAGATGGTTCCTCTTACTGTTCACCCTTTCTAACATGCAAGTGGTGCCAAGATTTTAATAAGCTATATAGTTTTTAATTATAGTTCCATTAATAGTAATTTCTGCATATTTTTGAATGGCCATTCCTAATTTTGTGTTACTTGTTGGACTGACATTAGCAATAAGTGCATAAAGAAATAGTTAACTTTATAAAAACCTTTGAACTCTTGGAAAATGTGAAATAACTACTCGATTGGGCACTAAAGAAAATGAAAGCTTATACCACACACTCAAAACATCAACCATTCTCAAGTGCAGATGATCAATGACCACAACACACGGGCTTATTCAAATCACTTGACACCAGACTTTTTGGGTGTCTTGCATGTAAGTAAAATCAACAGTTTTAAAGCTCTGAGATGTACTGTATATGCTGCAAAATTTGAATGGAAATGTAGCTACAACCTGTGAACATACACTACATGGCCAACAGTATGTGGACACCTGACATCCAACATCTCATCCAAAATTGCTGTGGAGTTTGTCCTCCCTTTGCAACTATAACATCCTCCACCCTTCGGGGAAGGCACTTTATACTAGATGTTGGAGCATTGCTGCAGGGATTTGCTTCTGTTCAGCCAGAAGAGCATTAGCAAGGTCAGGCACTGATTAGCCGATTAGGCCTGGCTTGCAGTTGGCGTTCCAATTCATCCTAAAGGTGTTGAATGGGGTTGAGGTCAGGCCTCTGTGCAGACCAGTCAGGTTCTTCCACACCGATCTCGGCAAAACCATTTCTACAAGGACCTCGCTGCATGCCCGGGGGCATTGTCATGCTGAAACAGGAAAGGGTCTTCCCCAAACTGGTGCCACAAAGGTGGAAGCACAGAATCATCTAAAATGTTGTTGCATTAATATTTTCCTTCACTGGAACTGAGGGGCCGAGCCCAAACCATAAAAACAGCCTCATACCAAGGGGTGTCCAGATACTCTTGGTCATGTAGTGTATCTGCTTCAGTGCCGTTTCCTCAGCCCCTTTCTTCCTACTTCCTCTCAGTTTTTATGTCCTTCAAAATGTCTCATCCCGCTTCAGACCCCACTCCTGTTATTAACACTCTGACCCTTCCCCTTCCATGCTCTCATTGAACTATTCCTATTGACCTGGCATCGACTCACACTTTACATCCACTTTTTTCTGTTTTCATTCCTCTCCCAGTTGGTCTGTCTTTACTTGTGCCTCCACTCTCACTATTCCCCTCTCCATATCTTACCCATTTCCTCCAGCTCTGAGGTCATAGATTTGGATCGCATTGAGATGGCAGGGGGAGTCAGCCTCTTACTCTGCTGGGGTACTGCCAAGGAATAGGAAAGAAGAACCACAGTGTAATTCAACCACACTTTAATAGATGTACGAGTTGTTCTTCACATTTATTCTTGAATTATAATTTAGTAAGTGCCCTTAATTTTTTTGCTGTAAAGAAACAAGTTAGCTACTTTGATAGTGATATTGTGGGTCCATTACCAACTCCACATTCTCAAAGCTCAGAAGGCATTAATCATCTGTTTTTGGACTGATCAATCTTGCCATGCATGTTCGCAGTTGGAAGCAGACAAGAGCAATATCTGAGGCTTAACTGTCCGATCCAAAGGAATTCTCACAAAATATTAACTTCACCAGGAATATGAAAGGGCTTTATTGGTCAGTACAGCCACTTGCAATCACATCCTAACCAAGTCAGTGTTGACTGTAGTCCCAAATGATGGTCTCAGTTGGAGGCATTTTCCCCTGCCTCATTATGAACAGTAATGCCAACGGTCTGTGTTAAACTCTGTGCCTCTCAAATTCACAGAAGTTGCAGAATTGGATGATAGAAAAATAAGACTACAAATTTAGACCAAAACGAAGACCAAAATAAGAGAAAAGGAGCTAAAAATGGTCTCCAAACTGAGACAAAAATAAGAGAAAGGGGAATAAAAATTATCAAAGAGAAGAATCAATCTTTTGTTGCTTATTTTTCTTGTGGTTACTGTTTCCTAAAAAGTAACATCTTACTTTTCTTCCTGGATGCCTCCTCCATCTCTGGGTTACGGGTTACCATGACAACCTTCACCATGAGGCTGTTGCCACCTTGCCTGATCATGTTGACTACCTGTCTGTGCCCCACCTTCACCACATTCTGGCCATTCACCTGCAACACAGAGGCAGTGAGAGGAACAGATGGGTTATATATGCATTTATGGACTGGACAAGACCATAAATTGCTGTCCAAGAATAACAATAGAATTAAAGAGATGACACAGTGACTGGAGATGAAAACAGTAAATGAGTTCCATGGAAGGCAGAGATACCACAATACACCAATGTACAGGCAACAAGCTTCTTACTATCACTACTCACTGATATAAAAACCTAAGCAATTAGTGAAAATATGGCTGCATGCCATTGAAAATCAAAATCAGACAAGAAAGCATGTACTATGCACTATGCCTAAGTTAGTAAATATGGGGAAGAAATTTGAGAAAAAATGCAATAATAAAACTCTAAAAAAGCCGTAAAAAAATCAATGATTGTTCGAAAAACACCCTTGTTACTAGTTACTGCAAGTTTGATTAGTGGTGACTTGCAGTGAGCTCCACAATCAAGTTTTTTTTTTTTTTTTTTGGCTCTGTACTCCATAATTTTAGATTTGTAATCAAACAATTGTGTGCAGAAGGTTATTTTTATACATTTTTGTTTCACCATGTAGTACTTTTACAGTACTTTTATACAGTTCCCCCATTTCAAGGCACCATAATTTTTGAAACAAATGGCTTCACAGGTGTTTTTGATTCGTCAGTGTTAAATTACCTCCATAGTGCAGTTATAAGAGAGCTTTCATTATCTTGTCTTGATTCTAGGCGTTTGATCGATTTTGGTGTTTGTTATTGGCATATGTCAACATAAGGGCCAGAGTTATGCCAATGAAAGTCAAGGAAGCCATTATGAGGCTGAGAAAAAAAGAAAAACAGTCATAGGCCAAACATTCGGTTTACCAAAATCAACTCTTTGGAACATCATTAAGAACAAAAATAAGCACTGGTGACCTCAGTAATAAAAGACCTGGTAAGCTAAGGAAGACCTCTATAGTTGATGACTGAAAAATTCTTACTATAATGAAACACCTTCAAACACCTGTCAGAGAGATCAGAGATACTCTTCAGGAGGCAGGTGTGGATGTGTCAGTGAATACTGTCCACTGAAGACTTCACGAACAGAACTACTGTACAGACACTACACTGCAAGATGCAAGCCACTAGTTAGCTGCAAAACCAGGATGGCTAGATTACAGTTTGCTAGGAAGTACCTACAGAAAAAGAGCCTGCAGAGTTCTGAAAAAAGGTTTTGTGGACTGATGAAACCAAGATTCACTTGTATCAGAGTGATGGCAAGAGCAAAGTGAAGGCCAAAAGCAACTGCCCAATATCCAAAGCAGCCACCCTGTGAAACATGGTGGTGGTGGGGTGTTATAGTTTGAGCATGTATGGCTGATACAGGTACTCACTCACTTCTGTTCATTGATGATGTAACCAGTGGTAGCAGCAGCAAAATGAATTCTGATGTGAACAAAAGCATCTAATCTGCTACAGGCTACAATCTGCTTTCAGGCAAATGCCTCCAAACCCATTGGACAACCTATAGCAAGACAACGATCCCAAACATACTGCTAAAGCAACAAAGGAGATTTGTTGGACTGGTTAGGTCATTTGCCTGATCAGAAACCAATTGATCATGCGTTTCATACGCTGAAGAGAAGACTTAAGGCAACTAGCCACAGAAACAAACAGGAGCTGAATATGGCTGCAGTACAGGCCTGGCAGAGCATCACCAGAGAAGATACTCAACGCCTGTCTATAAGTCATAGACCTCAAGCAGTCATTTCACACAAAGGATATGCAATTAAATACTAAACATAACTACTTTCATTTACCAAAACATGAATGTGCCCCAAACATTATGGTGCCCTGAAATGTGCTGTAATTTCTATATGGTGAAACCAAAGTGTATAAAACTTTGAAAATATGCACTGTAACCACATGCTAATTATTTGATTAAAAATGGAGGAATATGTCTTTGTTCAAAACATTATGGAGCTCACTGTATAATTAGGATTATAGCTACAAAACGAGAGCTGTTATTTAAAAAAGCCTGCCAATTCCAACGAGTAAGGATGCAAATTCTTTCAATTGCTGTATTTTCATGTCTACAGTTTCAAAAGTGTAAAGGTTTCACATTCCCAATGCATTTGTATGTCGGATGCTCTACTATATATACTGTTTATGTACTACCAAGGTGTACAGTCTATTAATAAATATAAAAATCCTACTATATGAAGCTGCACACACCTCAATAAGGAAGTCTCCCATTCGCAGACCAGCTCTCCAGGCCACGCCACCTTCGTCCACTGATTCTAGATACTGCAGAGCAGGGAAAGCTGGGGTGGGAGTAAACTCCTCTATAGGAGTCTGAGCTGGAGAGAGAGAGAGAAAGACGGAGGCAAAAATAATTAATTTGGAAAGAAAGGGACATGAAGGAAACCTATGAGGCATAATATTGAATATACATGTTTATGATAAACAACATTAAATCATATTCCATCAAAAACACCCAGAAAAGAAAATGAAGAAGAGGAGGTGATCATTTAGGAATAATCCACAACTAGGTGTGCATTAATGGATTTAATTGCATAACGCAGAGGTGAAGAACCGCCCGGCGTGAAGCCTTCAAACCCTTTAATGCACAATAGAGTGGATTATTCTGCTTTAACCATGGTCATTCGCTGAAGATTAAAATCTAAGGAGGGATTGTTAATATTTTGCTGGCACTAACTACTTGCAAAGTTGTTTACTCGGCCTGCTTTGGTTTCAGCATGTTGCTACGGTTACATAGGTTGGTTAGCTGGCCAGACCAAGTATGAATTTGGAACGGTAATTAAACTTGACCTGAACTACTTGTGCGTTAAATGGTCTTAACGCACACCTCCCAGCCAATCAGAATAGAGTATTCACCCAGACCATGGTATAAGTGGTGATGAGTGACAAGTGAGCAAGTGTGTAAGTTTGAACAAGATGTCAGAGTTTGACGTCGTTCAGAGAAACAGGACAAGACTGAGAAAGTGACAGTCTTGAGAAACAGGAATGTGAGCGAGAGGGTTGGTATGGAGAAACAGGAGTGTGGGTGAGGTATGGTATGGGGAAACAGGAGCAGTAAGAGAGCAGAACATGTGACTGGGAAGCAGGAGGTATGCGTGTGGGAGACCATACTGAAAAACAGGAGAGGTATCATGTGATGATGCAAAGAAACAGGAGGTGTGAGTGTGAGAGAATATAATGAGAAACAGGAGACACCAGAGCATGAGATGATGCAGAGAAACAGGAGGTGTGAGTGTGAGAGATTATAATGAGAAACAGGAGGTGTGAGTGTGAGAGATTATAATGAGAAACAGGAGGTGTGAGTGTGAGAGATTATAATGAGAAACAGGAGAGATGGCAGAGCATGAGATGATGCAGAGAAACAGGAGGTGTGAGTGTGAGAGATTATAATGAGAAACAGGAGAGTTGCCAGAGCACGGGATGATGCAGATAAACAGGAGGTGTGAGTGTGAGAGATTATAATGAGAAACAGGAGGTGTGAGTGTGAGAGATTATAATGAGAAACAGGAGAGTTGCCAGAGCACGGGATGATGCAGATAAACAGGAGGTGTGAGTGTGAGAGATTATAATGAGAAACAGGAGGTGTGAGTGTGAGAGATTATAATGAGAAACAGGAAATGTGAGCATGAGAGATTATAATGAGAAACAGGAGAGATGGCAGAGCATGAGATGATGCAGAGAAACAGCAGGTGTGAGTGTGAGAGATTATAATAAGAATCAGGAAATGTGAGCATGAGAGATTATAATGAGGAAGAGGAGAGGCGCCAGAGCACCGGATGAAGCAGAGAAACAGGAAGTGTGAGTACGAGAGATTATAATGAGAAACAGGAGAGGGGTCAGAGAATGAGATGATACTGAGTAACAGAGGAGATATGAAAGAGAGGGCTGACCTTTAGCTCCCCTCAGCACAAAGCCAAAACCCTCACTGTCTTTCTTCTGCAGGAGCACTGTCTTCTCCTTAATAATGTAGTCACTGTGAGAAAGAATGAGAGAATTTTGACTCTTAAAAGCCTTTTAAATAAATCTATGCTGAAATTATCCCTAAGCATAAACACTAAAAGCTGTCAAGCACATCTGTTTTCCACAGTATATACGCCATTTTGCAAAAATTAACATACTAGTTTGCCAAACAAGCATACTAACACAACAAATCAACATATTAAACACCATTTTTCTTTCTAGTACAGTTGTTCACCAGTTGCTTTGCAAGAAAGCAATATACAGACTACACCATACATATGAATTCCCAAAACTCAGATCTGTAAAAATGGAATGCAGCAGAAAGACAGGAAGAGAAAGAGCAAAAGAGAGTGAGGGTCTAAGGATCACTACACTGTCAGATTATTCAAATTTTCTCTGAAGGAGGGAGGAGAGGGGAGGTTGAGCTTGTATGTCCTAAAATGCATGGGCAATGTTCAATAACTGCTGTCATGCTAATGACCTCATTTGGAATACTTGGACAAGAAGAGTGAAACAGATAGACAGGGTGTCAAAAGAAAACTTTGCACTTATCCTCTGAATGTAAGCAGGTTCTTAAAAACATGAATGCATTTACTATTTTGGTTTCACAGCTTCAGTCCATTTTGTTCCACTCCACACAGAGGTGGTAAATATTTTTTTTTTTTAATGAAAGAGTGCAGAAGCAGAGAGGCAATGGCATCTCACACTTACTGGTGGCCCAGTCCTTAAAGTCAGTGTCAGAGGTCAATTGGGGTTTGTGTCACAAAATGATGCAGATCAGTGTTGCCAGCATGGTCGACAGCAACCCTGCTTTGTTTTGTATGGTGAGTGAAGGGGAGCAAGTGGCCTGCACTGAATATTTGTATTCAGTAAGTGTCTTAGTTCACAATGTAAAGCCGGGGGTTCAGATTATTCTAAAATACGGAGGCATGAAATCCAAGAAACTGGGTTGATCTTGTCGCATAAATGGCAGTTCTGACTCTGCAGATGTTGAGGCCACATTTCTGGGGTCAGCTGCAGTGTTAGGCAGACAGACCAGAGAAAGAGGGAGAGGAAGAGAGGAAAAATGAAATTACAAAATGTAAAGCCACTCATTATAACGCCATTGTATCACTGTTCTATGTAAAAATTTGGTATCCTTGTCCTTCTACAAATCATCTTCTTCTTTTGGCAATATTGTTTGTTATTTGACTTCTTCTGTGTACAGAATCGAACACCTGAACATCTTGTCCCTTAGCAAGTCAGTGTGTCAATCAATCAGTCAATTAGTCAGTCAGTGCATTTGCCAGCCAATGTGTGTCAGCTTGAGTGGCAATCAGTCAGTTTCAGACTGAAATGTTCAGACATTGTTTCTACTGTAATTTACTGTATGTTCACAGATAATCCTACTGTATGCTGGCAAAGAACCACCTCTCACCATCTGTCCTTCTCACTCACTCCCTCTTTCTCCTTCTTTCTAGCTTTCTTACTGTTTGAAACTCAGAACCATCTCTGGCTTTCTACTTGGTTGTAAATATAGCGCAGCACAAAGAGAAAAATGGCATCAACAATTAAATAATTTTGCATTCTCCTCTTTCTATTGTTTTTTTATCCCTGTCTAACACAAATCCTTCTATAAGATTATCGATCATGCTGGTTCTGTAGAAATCTGATTTCTCTCTCTAGCTATGACAGACTTAGTCGCATCTTGGTAAATGGGTATTTACTATTTAGGGCATTTAGAGTTTTTACTGTACCTCCGTTTCTTACTATATCAGCCTATCACTCAGTGTGTGTGTGTCCTTGCACTCCTATTTCACACTACAACAGTGTGATCTTTCTTGTGCTCTATTTCTGCTGCCTGCGTACATAGATGAGGGCAGCACCATCTTTCTTGTTTGTGCACACTACTGTAAACACAGGCATACACACACATGCCATTCTCTCTCTCTCTCTTTTTGTGCTAGGGCAGATGAAGCAAAGCAACAGCATCAATAGCAACTCGTTTAAGAACATATTCTCCATTCTGCTCTACCCCTCTCCCTTTCAACGGCACTTCACAGAAGTATGCAGCTTCATCCACACGCACGCATACACACACGCACACATACGTACACATACACAAATACACACACACACACACACACTGTCAGCTAATATTCTGCCAAACTGATAATCAGAAATTTCAGATCCACCCCAACGAGTACGCTCAATGAAGGCATAAATTACATGCTGACATTTTGAAATGAAGAGATTCAGAGGGAGAGACACCGGGATTCATAAATACATGGGAGGGGAGGTACAGAGACAAACAGCAATGCACACGCAGAGGGCTCAGAATCTCTCATTCATTACACACACCCACACTAAGAAACACACACATGCACACCCTCGCATATAAAGTATACAAACACCACAATACATCCCATCGGCCTATCCGGCTGTCCTCTATCTATCCATCTACCCATCCATGTCTTCACACATGCACTGCCTCTCTCCGTCTCCCATCGCCCTCTCCCTCCCTCCGAAGCCGGGAAATAAAAGAGGCACTACCTGTAAATGAACCAAACGCTCCTGTTTCTGGGGCCTAAGGACGGCCAGGAAGAAGAGAGGGAGAGAGGGAGAGAGAGATCCCCCTCTCCGCATCCCCCCATCGCCATTACCCCCCCCTCCTCCTCCGCCTCGTCTTCTAGCGAGAGAACAGCCAGAGAGAGCCGCGAGAGGGGAGGAGAGGAGGAGAGAGAGACAGAGAGAGAGAGAGCGAGGGCCCAGCTCTCCCAGACCCTTCATACTTAAGATGGAGAGAGAGAGAACGAGAGAGCGAGAGAGATGGTTCTGTGACTGCGACAGGGAGAGAGAGAGGGAGAGGGAGAGAGAGAGTGAGTGAGAGAGAAAGGGAGGGAGTGTATGAGGAAGAGGGGGAGGGGAGAGAGGTGGTTTAACATAAAAGAGGGAGCGAGAAAATGAGGTAATTTTGGGAGGGGGAAAGGGGGGATGGAGAGACATAAGGAGAAAGAGAGACTGGGGGTGGGATTGTTGGCAGATTGCACATATACAAACAGCTGATTCCCTCAGTCTGATCCCTTCTGCTGACATATGTACATGCCTACTGGCCAATGGCAGCCTGCGAATGCACATACACGCATACACTCAAGTACATGCACACTGTCACACAGTAACTGAACACAAGTACCATACATCGCCATGACAATTAAATGACATATGGTCATGAAAATATTAGTCTGAAGGACCACTAAAATTGCCATTGTTAATGCACTCTACTATAATACAGGCAATCAGATCCTACTGCACCTGTCATCTCACCTTCACTCTACATGAGTCACACAGTGGGATAGGTCAGGAAACAATAACCTTTCTGTCTTTCTTCGAGCCTTTTCCCATTCATACAAATGAAAACTCCCAAAAATTATAAACATCGTTTCCCATTTGACTCTTAAATTCCACAGTAACATATGCACGTATGCATTAATATGCACATATGACAAATATAATCATGGTTGACTGTTATTTATTTTCACTTGTGGTTGCATTGTAGCCACTTGGGTCCTTCTTTGGAAATAAAACCTCAGGGGAAGTGTTTGGTCAGGCATACCATACATTAATAAATCTGCCTGGGAACTGGCATCTCATTGGCATGTGAAAAGTATGCCCAAATAAACATTTTCGCTGTGTTTCATTCTGAAATAATTATTTTTGTCCTCATGGTGGAAATAATATGTATTTAATCTCAAGTTAGATATACGTGTAATCTGAAACAGAAATGAACAATGCACATTGTGTATTGATTAAAACAACAGTCCACAGCAGACGTAAGGGGAAGTATGGCTAATCAACTTCCTGTTGTGGAAATTTCAATGAAGAAACTATAGGCACATAAAACATAACTCGTACAAGGAGTGCTGAATGCCACTGAATATGTAGGTCCCAGATAGATACAATGAAAAGATTAAAAGTAATGCACATGTAAAGATTATTATTCATTATATTATCATTGGGTTCCACACCATAAATTCAATATTATAGGCCTTTACAACCACAGGAAGTTGTGAACTAATTTCTCATTTCACATTATGTGGCCGTGCGACCAAAAAAAAAAAAAATCACTAATAAATGGTATCTTCATTTAAAAAAATAAAAAAAAATTAAAAAAAGCTAAGACCATTCACAATAAATTAGTCCCAATATCTATGCAGTTCTGTGTTCCTATCCTTTCTTCATCTGTTCATCTGTTTAGTCTGACCATTCTGTCCACAGGTGCTTTGCCTTGTCAATCCCTCCTTCCACCTCTCTTCCTTTGTCCATCCGTCACCCTGTTTTACCTGTCACCCTGTATTGACTTGTTTCTCCTCTATCGCCTCGTATCACTCTGTATCATCCTTATTCTCTCTGTGGTCTGTTCTCTTTGCCTCTTCCCCACTTTTCCCCCACTCCTGCTAATCCCTCTATCTCACCCATACTCTGAAGTTTCCCGTTATCCCTGTGTGTCCCTTTTCCAGCTCCCTCATATCTCCACAAACCATTTCTCTCTATTCCTGTCTCTCCTTCCCTTAATCATGCCTGCCTCCTTTCGCATTAACTCATTCCCTCTCTCTTTCAACTCAGAAATGCACACATGCTCACACACATGCTCACATGAACATGAAAACACAAACATGCACAGATGCTCGCAAGCACACACACAAACACACCCACGCCCACACACATGCACATGCAAACAAGCACATACCTAATCACATTCCCCTCCTCTCATTCCCCTTTTTCTCTCTCACATTGTCCACAAACAGAGCTGAACGCATGAATGAAGGAACAGAGAGGGACAAGGCAGAGAGAAATGCATCGACACAGACAGGCTGAGAGAGAGGGAGGGAGGAAGGGACAAATAACAAGGGAGCAGGAGGAGGAGAGAGAAATAAGCACTCACATCATCTCTGTCAATGCTTGCCTCCCTGTGTGTCAGTGTTCTCTTCTGTCGGCTTTCTCATTCTCTCTCTCCCTCTCTCTGTCTCTCACTCTCTCTATTGCGTTGTTGCCTTCCGTGTCTGCCACGGTTCTTATGGTCTCTCGCTCTTTCCCCCTCTCGCTCCCTCTCTCTCTGCATGTGAGCTGTATGCTTGTGCATCCAGCATGTTTGTAGGAGAGAGGACACAGATAGAGAAAAGGAAAAGGAATGAGTGCACAGGAAACGAAAAGGCACTGGGATTCAGGATCATATATGAGAGTCAAATGCACTTCTCCCCCCAAAGTACACTAAATCACATGATTCAAGAGCCAATGTGATGACTAGCGAATGAGAATCCCTCTGCCTTTCCCCCATGCCAGCCAGCTGCCCCAGAGAAGTAATGTGTGCAGGGAGTGGCTTTCCTGAATGCCGGCTTCTGCTAGTTTTACTGACACCACACAGCGATTACCTTGTGATTCTAGTATTTGGAGTTTGCATGCGAGACTGCCAGTACAAGTTGTCATCATTGCATTAACTGTTATGCTTTTTACCTGGGAGAAGAAGTTTGTTTGGAGTGCATGCAAGAAAATAAAGAAACTGAAATAAAAAAAACAGAAAACAGAGGGGTGAAGAAGCATTGAAGGGACTGCCAAGTGGATGAGATGGGGGGAATTCGGAAGAAAAAGATGGCGAATAGAAGAGAAGATTAGAGGGCAGGAGGGGAGGAAAAGAGGATTATCACTTTTTCATTAATTTGCTGACTTTTTTATCAAAAGCCACTTCAGTTTCTAAGACCCATTCACACAGTTGGATTTAAACAGATGTAGGTCCAGAGTTGGGTTTCAAGACAAGCTTTCATCTCGCGACTCTCTACTCTGGGTCCATAAGCCCAACTGCAACTCTCACTCTATACAACATGGTCAATCAATGTGTATGATACAGTTGAGAAATACATCCTTTATTTCTGTGCAGGACACCAGCTGCTCCTAACTGCCATACAATGATACAGCAATGTGGATAGCTGGGACACAATCCAACCCAACAGTTGGAACCAAACCTCTGATATTATGGACCTGGCTTAAAATCAACCAACCATGACCATGAATCATTTCATTCTTTCTATTTCTTTATCCAAATCATTCTTTCAATGTCTCTTATATGGTCTGCTTATCTCATTTCTTCTTCCCTTCTCTTCCTTCCCCCTTCTTTCCATGTCTAATTTCCAATATTTGCAACTTCTTTCTCCTTCCCCTGTACTTTCCTATCCATGTTTCCCTTCTTTCTCTTTTTCTGTCCACCTCAATCTTGTGTCCCTTCTGAATGACCTTCAGTGTCTGACCTCCAATCTGAAGACACAGATGGAGACACTGCAGGGGAGAGAAAGAGAGGAAATGAAAAACAGAGCAGTAGAGTAAAAAGTGATAAAGTAATGAAAATAGGGGAATCAATGGGAGAGAGGGGGAATGGGAAGAGAGTTATGGATGAGGTTACAAAGGGTGAGGGATAAAAACCAGTTGATAGAAAGGACACAGGTAAAAAAGGAGTGAAGATAAAGGGAGAGGGAATCAGATCAGCTTTACAGTATATGCTGTCAGCATTGGGGTTGGATAATGTATAACAGGCTGTCATAATTGGGGTCTGATAGTATATAACAGGCTGTCAGAATTGGGGTTTGATACTATGTATCAGACTTACATAATGGGAGTTTGATAGCGCATTTCAGACTGTCATGAATCCATAGCATGCTTTACATCAGGCTGTCAGAACTGGTATTTCATACTATACTATACACTATATTGGAATGTTAAACTATTTCACGCTTTCTGAAATTGGGTTTGATAGAGCCAGAATTTGAGTTTGATACTGTATACCAGGTTGTCATTAACTAGGATTTATTAATGTGTATCTGGCTGTCAGAAATGGGGTTTGATGACAGTGTGTATAAGAGGCTGTCAGAATTGAGTTTCGTAGTAAATATTTGGTTGTCAGAATTTCAGTTTAATATTCAGGTGGTCAGAACTAGAGTATGATACTGGATTCTCGATATGTTTCAGGATTGGGCTTTGATACTGTAGCAGAATTGGGACTGGAGTTGATTAGAGGGCAGGAGGGGAGGAAAAGAGGATTATCACTTTTTCATTAATTTGCTGACTTTTTTTATCAAAAGCCACTTCAGTTTCTAAGACCCATTCACACAGTTGGATTTAAACAGATGTAGGTCCAGAGCTGGGTTTCAAGACAAGCTTTCATCTCGCGACTCTCTACTCGGAGTTGTATTCTGTGTATAATAGGATGTCAGAATGATACTGCATTGCAAACTAGCGTTTGAGTTAGGGTTACACAGTAATTTCAAACTGTTAGAATGTTATAGATGAATGTCAGAACTAGACTTTTATATTGTACATAGGAAACAAAGATTTTGCATAAAAGCATTATTTATAAGCATCTATATATTGCTCATGTACAGTACAGTTACAAATACAGAGAAAGCAATATGGTAACAGTTGTAAATGTACATATTACTTTGAGCTGAAAACCCGGTGTTTCTGAATGAAATAGGATGCAATGTTTCACTGCACAACATTGTACAAACAAGTACAGTACACCAATGTGAATAATATCACAGAGCACACCATAGGTCACATTGAACCTGCACAGTTCACATTGAAATAGCACAGTGCAGTGCAGTGGAAAGAGAGGAAACAGCACTGCAGACCATGACAGCATAGTGCAGTACAGGGCAGTACAGCACACCGTTGTCCACGGAGCAGCTTAGAGATTACACTTAGCACAAACAGTGCAATGCTGTTAAATTCGCTTCACTAAAACATAATCTCAGAAGTGATTTTAAAAGTCTCAAGATATTCACTGTCAGAGCTCACAAAACATAGACAAATCAAATTGGATCACTAGCATAAATTAATCCTGTTATACCCCGTCCAGTGTGAAAGATAATAATGGATCAAATTATCCTTGAGATTCTACAAGACCTCAGAAGATAGCGGACGAAGCAACAACTGATATGCAGACCAAGATTTACCAAGTGTAGATGGGTACAGCATAACATAAAATCTTTTCTTGCCTGTTTTACTCTATGCCAGTCAAACATTGTATAGCTGTATGTTACAGTCAGCCCATTTAGGCAATTTACCATATCTCCACTTTGCAAATTAGATACGATACCTCCCAGGTATAAACTGGCTAATATCACAAAACCAGATATGTTCCCAGTGAATTACTCTGGCATTTAATAATGGCATATTAAAATGAACGTCTTCACTCTGCAGCAGCCCAGCCAAAGGTAGTATGGACCAGACGGCAGTCTCTTTTGACACAGGCTCCGTAGGTCACAGGTATATGTCAAACATTGTCCTTACAGTCTTTATTCAGAGTTATGTCAATGAGTTGTATGTTACAGAATAGGCAACAGAGTAACAGCACCACCTGGCTGTCAACTGTAGGGTGTGAAATATGAATGAAATCCATTTGTTTCAATGTTCTTCCCACATTTAAGGTAAATACCACTTTTCATCCCTCATGACCTAATAAGTTTGCATTTTCCATCTTTTTGTAGTAGGAAATGGCTAATCTCTAGTATTGTGTACATTTGGTGAAAATTATTAATTTCTAAATGTGTTTTGCATTTAGCACATGCCTAATTTATACTACATTGCAAACATTTACTAAATGTAATACAAGTTTGACTGTGAGATTCAGCGAATTGAGCTCAGTCTATGTAAAATTACAGACTGAGGCAGAGAAATCAGTGGGGTGGCTTAACTATTCAGACACACAGAGGGCAATACACCAAATGATGAAATGCAGAGGATGGTGATAACCAGCTTGTTCCCCTGGTAAAAATGCGAAAAGGTTTGGTTCAGTATTGCTGTATTGCTTCAATCCAAGTCCTACAATATGCATGTTGTGAAAATGACATATGTTTAATATTTATTAATGTATGTTTAATAATACCTGTACCAGATTAAGCATTTTTCTGCCCCATACTAATAATGAACGTGGTGAGGTAGCCATTTCCTTTTTCTATGAAAATCTCTGAACCACACTTTAGGAAGCTAGCTAACCCAAACTTCTTTTGTTGTTTGGGTTAGCTAGCTAAATGTTTAACACCACTAAATAAAACACAATACGTGCATACTTGTCATTTAAATCATGGGTTGCGGGTGAAGAGTAATATTGGGGAAAAGCAGACGCAGAAATTAATGCATTTCAGGTCACGTTTGGCACCCCAACCATCTAGGCTCTGAGCTATTGTAAAAATAGTAAAAGTTCAATGGCGTGTATAACTGAAAATCAATGTACATTAAAAAAAATCCTCCTGATCCTCTTGTGGCAATAGCACAAAAACCCACCTCCTGTTTCACCACCAAAAAAATCATTAGTATAGCAGATTAGGTTATTTATCAAATAAGCTTGGTCCAATATTAATTATAGTGTAGTAGCTTAAATCATTCCAAGTAAGACAGCAAACATCGTAGTTTTATGTAACACACATAGTTAACCCACAATGAACCTTAAATCTTATAAGATTTATCATCTATTGATCTATAACATCTTAAATCTCAATAAATCCTAGCATCATCAATCTGACTCTATAGTAACTATATAAAAATATTACACACCACACCCCAAGCCCAGCCCAAAACAAAGCATATACAGCCCAGTTAAGCCATGTTTAAATACTAATACGAGCCTAATAGTTTAGAGGACCGGTTGCTGGTCAGGTCTTACCTTGGGGCATCAAAGCTGTCATATGATCCAACAGTATAGTGACGGAACAGCCTCCTGGCCTTTTCACTGCGACTTTCTGTAACATGAACACATAAGCGTTAACACCTGCAGGCTTTTTAAAAGCTTAAAAGGGTCAGGAGAACGTACAGACAGTACAAAGTACAAATAGTAAAATAGTGGTATCAAGCAAGGTTCATGTTCATATAAAATTCTGAACAGTTTGTGAAAATCTTTTGCAAGCTAGCCATAACATAGTTACCTAGAATAACATATCAAAGTTACAGAAGTCACGATCGTTTAGAGTCCCCCAGTTGTGTATTCTGGCTCGATAAGAAGATTTAGGCTATTCCCTGAAGAAAATGGTTCTCAAGTCATTTCTTGAACGCAAACTCCACAAATGTCAGCTGGTTCTATATGATATGCTAGTATTATACCTTTATTGCACAACCGCATTATACCTGTACAATGCATTACTGTTATTAATGTTACTGCAACTACACTAGCTACAATATTATACCTGTACATTACAGTATCATTAGCTAATCCTGTAAGGTACAGAACTACTCAAACTGTATGTAGATAAATTAGATACCAGCGAGGTAAAGACATTTTCACAGTTTTGAGCAAGCACATATAAATAATTAAAATGATTTAAATGAATGGTATAATTTCTAAATATGCATTCATCTATGAAGGTATCATTAGCTAATCACCACATAAGGTATTAGCTTGGTATATGTCAGCCCTATGGTAGCTAAGTGGAAAGTGAATACGTTGGAGTTGAATAATTATATAATACATCAGTTATATATAATCATATTATATAGGCAGCTCGGTTCAGCACTCTCTCTCCCATCCAACAGACTTAACACTAGAAAGACCACATTTTTTACTACCTTAAACCATCAAGCCTGACGCCCAGTTGCGTCAGGCTTATCCACCACTAAAGCATCGATTTCAGCACCCACAGTGACCTAATTTCATAAAGATTATGAAACATTATGTTGCAAAATCTATTTTGTGAAATAAAGGACATGACTGAATCAATTTCAAGATGTTTATTTCTAATTTATATTGGTTTTGTTATATAGGCAAGGGAAAATGTGCCAGGGTGTATTACAGACACTAAAATGTGCATAAAGCAAAACACAAAATGGAGAAAGTAGTTCAAGAAACACAAAGTGCAATATTTAAAAACGTTATTTCTTCAGTCATAACAAATTTCACACCGTTTTTCCTTCCCTTGCTCCCGCTATTTTGATTGAGCTTTTACATAGGCACTGTCCCTCTCCTCTTACTCATCAATTCCACAAGGAATGCAGCTTTGCTGGTTTGTGTGAGTCGGGCCGCCACAAATCGATTGCATGTTCAGTGCCAGTCCAGAAGGGACATAGGCAGGGGTACCCAATGTTGGGCCAGCTATACAGTTTAATGTTAAAGCCTCTGCTGTGTCAGTTGAGGGACAGGCTCACTGGGCTCCCCCTACTGGGGTTATCGCAGGGACTCGTCTTAGTTTTATCGGCTTATTCTGACTAAATTAATGTTTTTATTAGTGGCCAGAGGGATGTTCTGGTTTTAGGGGAAGAGTCTGAGAATCTATGGAAATGCCCCCTCTGCCAGGTTCAACTGAGAGAAGAGTGTGGCCTCACAGACTGGTAGATGGGGGAAGAGGCCAGCATCCATTCTGTCATTATGTGGGGGAGGAAAAGCATTAAGGTTTTTGGAGTATTTTTGGGGACTGAAGCTTATCAGGGGAAGGATTGGGAGGGTGTAGTGAAGAAGATATGTGCCAGACTGTCAAAATGGAAATGGTTGCTATCCCAGCTGTCACATTGGGGGAGGGTATTAGTCATTAACTTGGTTACCTGACTTTGTGGCATAGACTGATTGCTCTACATCCACCACATGGTCTGACTGAGGATTTAGAGAAGATCCATCTGGATTTTTTCTTGTCTGGTCACCACTGGGCTGCAGTTCTGTATTTTCCAGTGTGTGTCAGTGTGTGACACTGCCTTGTGGGTGATTGCTTTTAGGCTCCAGGAGGCACAGAAGCTGCTGTATCACTGTGGACTGAACTGGCTGGATATGATATGTCTGCTGTTGAGAAGACCTGGGTTATGATAGGCATCTTTTCCTGTTGAGGCCTGCAGAGGCAAAGTCAACTGGACTCAGAGCATTTTATGAGTCAGTGCTATAGGCTTGGCGGGTCCTTGAACCCACTCATGTACCTGGTGGCATGCCAGTGATGTGGCTGTTCGAGCCCCTTTTCTTCAACAGTGTTATTACTGCAAGGACTCCTTTCTCAGCCAGATTGAGATTTAGAATGTGTGAGGCTGCCTGTATAAAGCTGGTGCATCTTCTGAAGGCCTCCAGTAAATCCTTTGAGGTGTTGAGGGTTGGCTGGGATCAGGTCTACATGAATATTACAACAGGTGGTGGAGGAGGTGTGGGGGTCCCTATAGAATGCTTGCTGAGGACCATAGTCTTTCTGAACATTGGGATGATGAATGTGAGTACAGCTTCCCCACCACTAATGTCTCTCCTCCTGAGGGAGATAGGATATGATGATGGGGATTCCTTTTAACAACCCCAGAGCTAGAGGAGCTTGAAGTAGTAGAGAAGAAGGCAGCATACTTCAATTGTGTGAAGCCAGGTGGTGCTTAAATGCACTCTGGCAGGAATGAAGGTTTCAAGGTGGACTGAGTTCTCTGGCCTAGATGTTATCCCAAAGGGCAGCTGGTGGTCTGCATTGAAAAGCAGGCAGCTGACCTCCTGTGGAAGATTGTACAATGGGCATTGCAAATACTAACTGTACAAGTTATTTTAATATTGCAGTGCCCTTGGGTCACTCTGTTTCTTCTAGGTCTTTTCATTTTTGGGAAAATAAAAAAGTGTATTGCTTTCTCCACATCCAGTGAAGTGGCACTGCTTAGGCATTTTCAACTTAGCTTGTCTTATCCGCACAAAACTGGCACAAAGTGCATGAGTTACATATTACACGTAGAAAAGATTTCACTGGATGTAAGGTTTTTGTTACATAACAAATAGCCAGTCAACCCCGCCCACTGAAAACCTGGCATTTGGTCAAGGAGGAAAGCAAGCCAATTTCAGCACAGGCTTTTATACGTTTTTTTTTTTTTGCAAGAATCATTTAAAAATATTTCTTGGCCGCTTGTAAATAAATAAATAAAAAAGTATTAAAATGACACATTAGCAAATAATTCACAGTATTCACTAAAGGAAACCTGATCTTAAATCTAGTCATTTTCATGTTATACTAGAGGTGTGTGTTCTATCAACTAAGTGGCACAGTTAACACGAGCAAAAAATTCATTAACCTTGAAAACTGCAACATTTTCGACAACCCTGCCTGATCCAAGCTGGTTTACAGGATGGTGGGGGAGTTAATTGCCACACAAATGAATTAAAGACATCATAAAGAAACATCCATGGTTGTACACTGTACTTCTCAGCAGCCAATGTAGATAGATGGCTGCTACAGCCCCGAAATAGTATTACTGATGAGCTCTGCCATGTATTTCCCATGGGTGTTGAGGAAATTCTTCGAACTAGCTCCAGCGCGAATTAGGTGCCAAAAGCTCACAGTGTCCTTATCAATAGAAGACAATGACAATTTACATTTTTCCTGGATTACAATTATTATTTTTTCTCCTTTCTAGAACCAAAAGGAGAAAAACATGATCGAAAATCACTGAACCGTTTGTGTTGACTAGGTGCACAGATTGGCTCTGATTGGTTATGAAATAAATAAATGAGATTTGTATCAGGTCCTTGTGATGCCCTTAGTAGCATCACAGCATCATCACGTAATGAGGATTAGCCCCAAAGGAACTTCAGTTTGGTCTCCAAACCAAAGAGTTGCATAAGCTAGGTACAGTAGGTCACAAATAACCAACAGCTATGAAGCTAGCTATTTAAATTACATTTATTTAATGTTAGCTAACAATTTATGGTCAACTGCAACTGGGTTGTTATATCTTGTGCATAATAAAATCGATTTCTGCCATGCTAGATCTGCCCCCAGTCAACTGTAAGTGCTATGATTGTGAAGTGGAGACATATGAGCAACAATAGCTCAGCCGCAAAATGGTAGGCCACACAAACTCACAGAATGGGACCGCTAAGTGCTGAAGCATGTAGTGCGTAAAAATTTCCTTGGTTGCAAACTCACTACTGAGTTCCAAACCACCTCTGGAAACAATGTCAGCACAAGAATTATTTGTCAAGAGCTTCATGAAATGGGTTTCCATGGCCGAGCAGCTGTACACAAGCCTAAGATTGCACTCTGGAGCAGTGGAAATGCGTTCTCTGGAGTGATGAATCACGCTTCATTACCTGGCAGTCTGACAGACAAATCTGGGTTTGGTAAAATACATAGTGCGAACTGTACTGGCCCGAATAATGCCAACTGTGAAGTCTGGTGGAGGAGGAATTATGGTCTAGGGGTGTTTCTCATGGTTTTGGCTGGGCCCTAGTTCAAGTGAAGGGAAATCTTAATGCTAGAGTATGCAATGATATTTGAGAGAATTGTGCGCTTTCAACTTTGTGGCAACAGTTTGGGGAAGGCCCTTTCCTGTTTCAGCATGTCAATGCCCCAAGCAAGGTCCATAAAGAAATGGTTTGGTGGGAAAGAACTTGACTGGCCTGCACAGAGCCCTGACCTCTACCCCATCAAACACCTTTGGGATGAATCAGAATGCCAACTGCAAGCCAGGCTTTATGCCCAACCTCACTAATGCTCTTATGGCTGAATGGAAGTAAATCCCTGCAGCCATATTCCAAAATCTACTGGAAAGCCTTCCCAGAAGAGTGGAGGCTGTTACAGCAACAAAGGGGGGTCCAACTCCATATTAATGCTCATGGTTTTGGAATGAGATGTTCAACAAGTATATATGGGTGTGATGTTAAGGTGTCCACATGCTTTCGGAAATGCACTGGACGTTTAATTTGCCTGACAAAGTGTGTGTGGCCGCTAGTGTTGTTACATCACATTAAATAGTGAGCTGAAGGAAATTACATATCTAGCTGACATACTGTAACTAGCTATGCGGCTACAGTGGTTTAGGGTTCCATTAACACATTTGCTTCTATGGCAGAGGTTCTGCTTGCCAGAGGGAAATACTTGCGGGGTTCCAGCAGTAGGGGTAACAATGTCATTTTTCCTCATAAGGACAGCTTCAATTATTCTGAACTGAGAAATTGAAGATGATGTCATGCCGCAAGGCATGTTGGGGTGACTCCCCAAATCTGTGATTTGGAGATAACATTTGTATTTGGGAAAAAATAAAGCCCGGCTAATATTGGGCTGGCATCAACTGGCCTAGCCTAGTGTAGCCTACTGGGTAGTGCAATTGTCTTTTGGTTGGAACTGTTTACAAGACTGAGAGAGGGTTCAATCCCCCCCTCCGACAGCAGCAAATATCTAAACTCGGTACACTGGCTTGCTGCCTAACTACAAATACAACATTTAAAATATTGCTTTTGCACCCGTAAAATCTTTCCATGACAGTTCCGCTTTTGGTATTTTCAGCGTGTTTAGCAACCTTTTGTGAGAGTAACTTCTCATTCTTGCATACTGAAGAACGTGTTTTTCATGAGATACATATTACTGCAAGAATATTTTTGTCTCTGTGTTAGCCAGTGCGATACCAGCTGACGCTAATAGACGGCAGTGACCGCCAGTCAGTGTTGGATTTGCAGGCACAGGACGTCTTGCTTGGTAGCAAGCTTTGCTGGAATATTAGCTACAAGCTAAGCGAGCTGAGAGCAAGTGTCTGTGTATGTGGTCAGCTCATATACCATATAAAAATATGGATGAAGTGATCATGACTTCACCCACTGATTTGCTATGGTTAGTGCTCACTGGCACATGAAGCCCAAACTAGGGCTCAACTAGACCTTGCAACCACAGAACCATACTGTCATAACATTTCAAAAAATTTAATTGTGTAACATACATTTAGTGTTAAGATATTTACATAGAAAAATAGATCAAATAGATAGTATAGACAGATAGATAACAGAACTCTAGATAGCTAGACAGATATATCACAAGATAACTAACTAGCAAGTTAGCTAGATAGATAGATCTATAGCAAGACAGTAAGCTTGCTCTCCCTAGCTAAGTAAATCCCTCTAGCTTGTCTTCTTAAAGAAGCTTCAAAACTGCTTACAAATCTGATTTCACCAACAAAATATACAAATTATAAAAGACGAGACTTTATGAGAATCAACCGAAACCCCAAAATGGTCAGAAATTGCATTTTCACATAGAACCTTGTTTATCTGAAAATGTCTCAAATGTAGTAACCGAAAGAACTGGAGAGAAGAATCCTTAGAATAGCGGTTAGTACAGTTGAACGCAGCATACAACATTTTTGGACCTTGGACTTAAAATGGCGAGATCGTATGTAGCTAGCTAATCGGAATAAAACGACACAGCATCACATCTGCCGCTGAAGCACTCTGCCTCGCTGCGAGGATGGGGAAATCCTTATATGGTCATACGGTAGTAGGACAAGCCACATTGCAGGCATTGAAATTAACCCAGATTTGGGAATTTTGGCAGAATTATTTTTAAAAATCTGACCCAGGGGATGGAATTAACTAGTTAACCATATTTTCTTGTGTAAAAAATCTATTTACTTTATATTTCCTCAGAGAAAATTGGCCTCTTTTCAGGCTTTCCCTATTGACTTAACATTGGGTGGGCGGGGTTTCAAGTTCTTTTTGCAACCAGGCGTTGCAGTTCACTCTGTAGCCACTGGGGTAAAAGGCTTCACTAATAGAGGTCAATGGTTTTAGTATGCATACAAATTCCTGTTGACTTTTACACGCTTATACACGACAATGTTGTAAAATAATGTTGGCTAAACTGGTTAACAATATAACTAGCTTCTGTGCTAGCAAGCCGCAGCACAAATTTTAAATACTTTTAGTAAGCATACAAATTCCTGTTGACTTTTACTTGCTTATACACAACAATGTTGTAAAATAATGTTTGCTAAACTTGTTAGTAATATAACTACCTTCTAGCCACAGGCTATATTGTTGCTCACATGGTTAGTTAGCTATGTAATAGGTTCTTCACGAACCATGTTATAATGCTTATTTATGCATTGTAAAAACGGGGCTTCAGTACTTTCCATGACATTAATCATTTCTGTTAGAGAAAAAGAGTGCGATACAGAACAGTATTGTAACGTGCTTGGTAGAAAGCTTTATTGGAATAATTGCAAGCTAAGCCACCTGAAACCAAGTGTCTCTGTATGTGGCCAGCTAAAAGCTATTCTGTTTTGTTTGCAGTGAAAAAGAACTGCATCTTTTCCTTAAAATATGTGGCACCAGAAGTCTTGTGTCATCATTCTGCGAGTGCAATGTACATGTCTGTCATAGCCTACATTTATATATGAATTATTATTATCACTTACTCATTACAAACACATTACAAAAAGAAATTATATCTCATTAAAACACGTTTTCAATATACAAAAATGCCAAGTTACTCACACTTACAAAGCACTGTCTTTTAAGTCATTAATTCAAACTGGCTAATAGGCCTGCCATTAAAAGTATTGATATCAAAATGACGCTGAGTTACTCTACAGCAAACAATACAGGCTATCTTGCCTCACATAAATTAAAGAAGCTGTATTCCAAAGTAATGCTACCCAATGTCTCCTAAAGCAGTTTGGTGTTTATATGTGCAATGTTTAATCATTTTATATCTTTATAATTTAAAACATGTATCCCTTGAATGGCAACCATGCTTCATAATTTTTGAATTCTGATTCCAAAATGTTTAACAAAATAAGTGAATGCTCTTATTTTCAGCTTAGCTAGCTGCATGTTCTGCAGGCAGAAGGAACTTTGTTTCCCTTAGTGAGTACTGGAAGGCAGGCGCCACCTCGTAGGCTTCAAGTAGTTAGTGTCTGCACAAGATTTGATATTTTGGGGGCGAATTCCCCCATAATATGAACAGTCCCGCCTTATATTTTAATTTGTGGCAAATGACCATGGTATAAGTGGAAGAATACATTCCAAGGTGTGTGTTAAAGCGTTTGAACACACTCTACAGAGGCAACCACCTTCTACTTTGCGTCGGGTTGTTCTTTGTCTCCATGACATGCATTAAAACTCTTTAACACACGCTTCATCGTGGATTATTCCTAACATAACTGCACACCTCATTGTGGAGTATCCCTTACATACCGTGATCACAAACCAAAAAAAAAAATAGAACAAGAGCATTCACTTATTCTTATTAGATATTTTGCATTCAAAATTAAAGGTTATTCAGCAAAAGAGGTGTCGTCTCCCTGGCAGGACATGAGGTTCAGACTAATATCTAGAAAACAACCACTGCCATCCCATAATAAACATGAGTTTACAATGCAATTGAAATGCTATTTCATGATTCCAGCAAATAGCCCAAACCATAGATACGTACGACATAGCAACCTGCCACTCATTCTAGTCCATCACATTCTAGAGAAGTAGCAAGACAGTGTTATGGGTTTGCTGTCACTCATGTAACTTCGTATTGGAATTACTTTTTTTCTTGGGATTACAGTGTGTTTGATAGCACTGGATAGCATCCATGGATAGCTAGCTAGCCATCCACTCCATTTGCTTCAAAACTGCAGCAATACAGTTGTAGCAAAATCGCAGCAAAGCAGTCTTCATTCCACTGAGCACCTATGTGATGAGGTGGGAGCAAATATAACCTAACATAGCACAAACATACTTTGTAGGCACTCTCAAAATGTAATAAATATAAACACAAAACTGCTTAGCTAGCTCAATATTGATACACTTAAGACATTCCTCATCATACATTTCAAGCTCTGCAATCACAAGTTGATACTGATGTTTTTAAGTGAGCTGCCACATGACATCATGCATATGAATTTACAAAGACCATTTGAATGGAACTACTTCTTAAAGACAACATTTTATGGTAGTGGACATTGCCAGTCAATCTCAAAAACAGTTTGGGGAGTTCAATCCCCAAAATCTGATGTGCAATAACAAGTGTGATAGCAAATTTAAGGTGTTTGCAAATAAACTTCAAATAGCTTCAAATAAACCAAAAAGTCAGTTGTTTTCTATGTAAATTTAAGATGAGACCTCAAAAGCATCAAATAGGTTAGATGGAGCTATTATAACATTAATTCAAATATGCAGTATCAGGCAGATCTTTCAGTACCAAAGTTATATCAGGTTATATGTTGTACTTGTGGTCATAATTTAATTTCCAACACGCACCTACTAAGTACATATGTGAGTCTGTAGTGCATATCCTCTCAATATGTGACAGAGGTGACGGCGTTCATGTCTAACCTGAGCGGGTTTCCTGATTACGCGCTGCCACCTCCTCTACGCAGTCCGAGGGGAACCAGCCAGTCCGACCCCTCACGGTGCCTTCCCAGAATCCTCCTTCTCCTACACTCAGTACTAACAGGGAGGAAAGGATCGGAATAGGTTACAGACAAATACACACTGTTCAGAATCCTCCCTCTTGCACACTCAGTACTGACATTGAGGAAACAATCTGAATAGGTTACAGACAAACATACACTGTTCATGCTAAAGATAATCATCAGCAGCAGAAGCATAAGATTCATCATCATCATTATAACAATAATGATGATGATGGTTCATTCAAATATAATCACTGTTAATCTCTGTAGAGGGCTGCTCATGTATTTCAGCTGCTGTAAATTGTAAACTACACTTCCCACCCACAGCCTGGGATGCCTAGCTTCGATAGCAATGGCTCCAGACTCAGGAATGGTCACCTGAGACTAATCAGTAATTAGCGGTATTGCTGTTTATCAACTCCTGCTTCCCTAACTAAGGACTAAAAGGAAGCCTGATTTTGCATGTCTATGAGCAATTGTTCCACTGCCACAGTTGGTCGCTGTGTTCCTTAACCACATCCAGACTATAGTCCTTCAACCTCAAGTGATCTCCCAGCCTCCAGCACTCCACAAACCCTCCAGGCTACCAACGGCTTCTGGAACTCCAGTGCTTCATTGCTAAACACTGTGGGCCTCCCCATGGCCATTCTGCAAGAGGTGGCCATTGTCAGTCTCCCAGAGGAGGCCATGAGGCCTTGTCCCTTTTGGTCCAGCTGAGGGCTCCTCACCTTGACGGCCTGCCTGGAATTGCCTTGTGGCTCTGCAATGAGAGCCTTCTAAAGGTTCCCTTCCAGCGGTTTCCTCATCCATAACTGTTCTTGTCCCTCAGGTCACCTGGCTTCTGGATCCTGGAGCTCTGTCATCACCGCACCTTGGTGTGCCTCCTGCTCTTAAGCCATCACTTAGGAGAGCACTATAGCCTTTGCCAAAAATGCACATTTTCTGTAACCGCTGTGCTTGTCCTTTCTGCTTCTTCCAGTCACTCACCCAAGGGTAGATGCACCCGCCACCGTGCCACACCCCACATGGCTCTAATCCACTGAATATAGTGGATATATATTTTCTTTTTGTACTGGAGGCTTTGTACTGCATGTACTTCCCTGCCCACTTTCAGGCTGTGGCCAGTATATCATGACATGGCATGGCATGGCATGGCATGGATTCCAGGTTTGAAGTCCAGATGTCCGGCAGTAGGTTGGAATTAATGCAACCAATAAAGTGAAATCTTCTCTTTCTTACCCTCCCACCTTACTCTGTCTTTTTCTGACTTTCTGTGTCTATATCAATTTCAGTTCATTTTTCAGTTTCAGGGGCCCTTAAATTGAATTACATGAAAGTGTTTTGCCAAAGCCGTTAACAACAATGGTTGTTTACTGGGAATTAATAGAACAATATAGAATGTAACAACAAAGATGACAATAATATTAATGTTTACAATGAAACAATAATAATTTTTCTGAAGTGTCCAGAAATATTCTCTATACCCTTATCACTTACTCACATAGTCATTATCCTTCAGCTGGTAACAAACTGCTGTTTCTACTTCAGAAAATGGTCAGTTTATGTATATTCTGTACAGTTTCAGGGGGACATATTCAAAGAATAATGTGACCCTTGTCTCTGTCTCATACCAACACACACACACATTCACACTCACACCTAGAGGTATTTCTATAGCAGCTAAGGATGGCATACAAATGTAACTAGCTATTTGTGATAAGTGCAGAGGCACAGGGTGCCTAAGGGTAGGGTCACAAAAATGGCAAACACGTTTCTTCGTGTAATCATTCCTCAATTGGAATGTAGTAAATAATATCTTTGTTTTTTGTACCTTTCACTCTGTCTCCCTTGTTCAAGCTGATCTCCCTCTCTCCCTGAGCAGAGTGAGAGCGTGTTGCCACAAAGACTCGTCCCGGTACAGCACTATAGAGACGCCTCCTCTGGCCCCCAGATGGCCCACCACTGCCAGTTGATGCTACCCTGTTGAGGAGGGAGGGGGGAAAGGAGGGGGGGAGGAATGATTACAGCATTACTGCCAGACTTCAGCCCTGACAGTGAACATTAATACGACCAGAGTCAAGATATTCCAGAAGGACACCAGATAGAATGCCAGATCACAGGCAAATACGTTTAACTTTAGGCAGTGATATCCTTGAGCAGGGGTGCCCAATCCTGTTCCTGGAGATCTACCATCCTGTAGGTTTTCATTTCAACCCTATTTTGGCAAACCAGAGTCTACTATTTAGTACCTCAATGAGATCTCTAGCTGTTGAATGAGGTGTGCTTTGTTCAGGCTGAAGTGAAAACCGACAAGATGGTAGATCTCCAGGAACAGGTTTGGGCACCCCTGTCCTAGAGGATATCACAAGTGTGTCTTACTATCCACAGCTCAGGGAAGACATTCAAGGTCTGACTATCAGTGCCTCAGGGAAGATTGACATGGCAGTGAAGGACAAAAGCACACAGGGCTTTACATACTATAAATCTACAATTTAAACCAACAGATTAAATTATGGCTTTGAATGTGTAATACAACTGATTGGTGTTCATTGCGCTGAAACATACATTTGAACACCAGTTTCACAGAACAAAACAGTGTGTCATTTTTTCATATTCTCCAGTCCATATATTCCTCTAGCTAGCTAGTTGTTAAAATTAAAATAATTAATTAACTGAGGTGAGAGAATCCCAGAGCACAAAGGAACAATACAGAAAAAATACAGGGACTTGTAGGGAATTTGTTTAGCTGTATTCTACTAGAAGCTAACTTATAGCGGTAGAATTTTCTTGAATATTTTATAGAGAGATGAATGAACGGTCAGGAGAACAAAAAAGAGCTGAGAGGTAAAAAAAAAAAAAAAAAATCATGATATTCAGTGAAGTTGAAATATTGTGACATATATATTGCAAATGTACTAACAGTAAATACTTTTAAAAATAGTATTTTAAATACAGATGATGCATTGGTGATGCATACTTCAGATACATTAACAGTAAGATTAAGTCAATATTTAAGTTTCTCCTAATGTTTAATAACACTACAAAAAAGTATCACTAGAACTCCACATGGATGCAAAGTCTGATATGTATATTTGATCTGCTTTTACTTCAAAAAGCACATTAATTGAGGTATGAATACAAACTGAAAAGTGAACTAGACGGATGGCAGCAGAAGCTACATGTACACTTTCACAAGTTAAAGACAGCACATTCCCTTCATCCGTCCTCCCTCCTCTGCGTTCTCTCACCCCTGCCTCCCGCGGGCCTGCCGGCTCTTGTCTTCCCTCTCTGCCCCTCGGCCCCGGGATGGGGAGCGAGTGCGGGGACCACGGGGACTGCTGGAGCTGCGAATGGAGCCTGAGGGCTTGTGCCCCTGAGAGGGAGAGATAGAGAAAAATACAAACACTGTCGTCCACAACTTTCAAAATACGAGTGGCAAGAAAAATGTATTAATAATGTTTGAAGAAAGACCTATAGCCCCACAGGCATCCACAAGATGAGAGATATGAAGAGGACACACTGCATCAGATATCTATATTTGAAATGTAAATTTATTTACTATTGTCATTTTGTTCACTTGTTTAAAAACGGTTAACTTATCATGAACTTCCTATTTTTAAACTATAGTGTACTTATTCATTTAAATGAGAAGAAATGTTATATTATCATTTTTGTTATGTTCTTCATGCCTTACTTAATGTTTTTTTTTTTTACTATGTCAATATGTTTATTTGTTTGTTGTGAGTATTGTAAGTCATACTTGTTACATGTTGTGTATGTGGTTGCCATATTCCTGTATGTTCTGTATGTTGCTTTGGCAATATGACTATAGTTATCCTGCCAATAAAGCAAAGAAATTGAGTGAGAGAAAGAGAGAGAGAGATAGAGAAAGTGTGATCATTTCCTCAGATAAAACATGACAAAAACACAGGACACATGGTGCATGCATGTAGCTCCCCTTAGCCATGTACAAAGCACCTACCGAAGTTGAAATAAAAACAAACAAAAGAAGAAATATAAACCAGCATGTCTGCATTACTGCACCCAAGTTGGTGGTAAAAAGCAAACTCAATCCCCAAATTTATGCCACTGCGATAGCTCTCAGATCCACTGTGCTCATCCCCATACCACAGTTCTTCCTTGACAGCCGTATAGATAGTTTTGCTTGGCCAAGCAAGTAATTCACCAACACCACAACACAGTACTTGAACCCCACAATGAAAAAAAAACCTAGTTGAGAATTCCTGTCTCAAAACCACTGCCCAAATAATGCAAACAGACCTTTGAGCTGTGTGTACAGAACAAACACATGAGCTAAGACATTTTGGGTCTCTTGGAAAAAGATGTGGCACATGTCTGTTGGGATTGCCCCATGAAACTTCCACTGTAGCAAAGCTGTCTACTTCTCTATGGGAGGTTTATACAGGGCCTGCCAACAACATGCCCTCAGTCTGGCCTAAACAGCCATGACACCATAACAATGCCTGGTGACTGGCTTTGACATAAATTAAATAGCAAGCCTTCTTGCCAATGTTCCTAAAAGTCAGCATGTTCTGCTGTTTTAAAAGACAGGAGCATAACTTCCATCTTTTGCAGCTGCCTCACAGAAGCAGTACCAAAAAGGGAAGAAACCACGGCCCTAACCTTCCTGGTAACACGGTCATGCTTGCCAACGCCTCTGGGTAACACTTGGGAAACACTGGCTCTCTTATACCAAAAACTGCATGATGCCAGACACCACAATTCATATGTTGTTTTTCAGCCGGCCCTGTCCATTCAGAGGGCCAGCCTTGTCGATCCCATCTCCATAAAACAGGCCCATAACCTCACTAAGGCTAAAGATGTTGCCTATATGGCAGGGTTGTGGGACAAAGACTTCTGCTAAACTCTCAGAGACCTCTCTTTAATATAAAAGTGTAGAACAAAAGCATGGTATAACAGTCTTAAGCAGGTTAATTATCTCTCAAAGACCTCTCTGTAATATAGACCTGTTTCAGCTTCAGTAAATGCAGATGCTAAACACAGCCCAAGCCCCAGTCCCAAACAGTATAGCACATGCTGTGATCATTTAAGCCAAGCCACCTTGGAAAATAAGAATCTGAATTTTACATTTGCTATTTAAAGCTGCTCATTATGATGTACAGTATATTAATACAGTATTGTGTTTGTTCCAGTACAATTTACATTGATTAACATTACATATTAAACAAAATTATAATTTTACTTTGACAATGTTGCTTACGGCAGCAGAGCATATTTTGTATTTGACGTTTAATGTGAACTTGCATTCATGCAGTTTACAGACACCAAATTAAGACAGTGCCATTGAAGACAACAATACTTTTAATGAAGTCCTCAATGCTCTACCTGTACAGACACAATGTTGGGTCCAGAAGTGTTAGGCACAGCCATCCAGTCTGGCATGTTCATAGTGTTATCGCTGTTGGCACGGAGAAGAGGGTGTGGGTGTGCATGGGGAAGAGCAAGGACACGAGCACTCTCACGCCTCTGAGGAGCATATTTGGGTGATTCGATGAAGGGCACTGAGAGTGGGAGGGAAAGAGGGAGAGATACAGGTCAAACAATTACTAAAGTTGACAAACATCATCCTAAGGCCTCAAACAGAGGACAGCAGAGTTATGTAAAGCGCAAACATATCACTTTGTCCAAAAGACCAAATAGGAGATTACAGTGGTGAAAAAAAAGGAGAGGGGTTGACTCAAATGATGCAAAATAGACAAACATAATATCAAAGTTTCACATTTAACACAGAAGACAATAAAGTCATACAAACCTTTCAAAATGAAGACAAACACACAAACATACCTATACATACACATATACAGACACTGACATAAATAAAACAAATATATGCCAGACTGTTTGAGATACATACAAGCACTGGGATACACAAATGTGTGTACAGAGTATAAATAAGTATTGGCACATACATGCAGGCAGTTTTCAAAGCACAATGCACAATGAACACAAAGTAATTTAAGCAGACACTAATATATAATGATTCCTTTGATTTATAAATGTATATATGCTAGACTTACCTACATCTGAGTCACGGTGATTTTTAATAATCTCTCCAAGATCAAAATTGCCTGACATTACTGCTACCTGCAACAAACAGGCATACACACTGTAACACATTTTTTTTGTAAAACTATTACACATATTCATTGCAAAGCTTATGGATACAAATAGCATTACTTCTATACTCTTCTTTAATTCAATATTTTCAAATGTCTTGAATGCAAAAAAAAACAAAAAAACAATTTGGATATGCAATTCCCACCATACCCACATAAATACATGCACACATTTCGAGTGTTCACACAGTTACCTGGAAGGGGGTTTGCCCATTCTTGTTCTTTGCCTCCTTATTGGCGCCTCTATAGAGCAGGATGCGGACACAACTTTCCTGTCAGTCAAGAGCAGCAGCCAATCAGATATCATCAGTGAAATTTTGAGTTAACTAAACTGATTGACTTTGTGCTGTCTTACACATTGGCTACAGGCAATATTTTCATCCCCTATTTTAATTTTTAAGTCTTTAGAGTGATTTGTTCTCAATTTGGAATGCCTTATTCACACTGTGCCCCCTTATCCATATCATTGCTGCAACATCCCCCATCATTACAGGAGGGAAACACATGAGCTTACATTAGCATGTGCATTCTCCAAAATCGGCACAGCCAGTTGCATGCTTTTCTTCTAATAGCGGATTTCCATAACTATTACAGCAGGCGTAAGTAGTCTGCAAGCAAATTATGTATTACCAGGCCAGGATTTTCTGCCACAGACAGCACTGGCATTGTTCAGATTTGACCGGGTATGTAGCACAAACCACCGAAGTCTGCACAAGTGTCTCAGCTGGGTGCATCACTCATGAAGTTTTGATGTAATCTTTAATACAGTGTGTAGTTATTTCTGTACTAACGTGTATTATGTGTATAATGAGATTTTTGTTACCTTATTGTACAGAGCACAAATGTGTAGGGCAGTGTTTCCTGAGGCATTCTGGGAACTGTAGTCTGCCCCATAAAATAGAAGGTGTTCCAAGTGCTGCGCATGACCATTCTGGCAGGCCTGAGAGAGGCAAAATCAGGATAAAAGGCAGAGAGCAAAGGTGAGAAGAAGCATAAGAAAACAGCATGAGCTGAAGGAGAAAAAGATAAGGGGAAGAGAAATTATGGGAAACTGTTGAGAGCGGGTATAGATATAATACAAAGAACAAGGATACGAGATGAAGAAGTAGTCTGTGTGTGTGTGTGTGTGTGTGTGCTCGTGCATGTGTGTGTACGTGCCTCCGTGCACGTACATGCTTGTACTGTATGTGTGTCACTATGTGTGTGTGCTCGCACATGTGAGGAGGGAGGGGGGACAGGTAGAGACTTTATCATTTTCAACACATTAGACACTTCACTTAGTTACCGCTATTTTACAACAGAATAAGAACAGCACATCACTTCAAGGACAAAACGAACTTTTAGACAAACACATATAGTACTGTACAAGTTACACTGCATGAACAAATATATACAGATATGACACTGACAGAGACCTCTGTAAACATAAATGGCATGTTTTATTTATGTAAACAGATATACTCACTGAAACAGTAAAGATCAACACAGAGCGTACACATACATCAACACAAACATTCTCTCTGTCGTTCCTTTAAAGTTCTTAGTTACCTTCTCAGTCCTACTGTAGCTTTATGAAGTGATGATGGGATGATGGTGAAAATGATGAGATGAAGGGATGGAAGTATGAGTACCTTATGTATCTCCTGCATTCCGTACTCCTCTTCATCCCTGATCTATGGGGGAACAGGGAGAGAGGGAGAGAGAGAAGATGGAGAGGGATGAGTGAGGGCCTAGTGGAGGGATGGAGAAGCAGAGAAGGTGGGGAGGGTCAGAAGAGAAAAATGGACAGAAGATGGAGGGGAAAGAGGCTGAGAAGGAGCAAAGTGCTATAATAGGAGCTCCATATCCACATAACAGAAGTGATGAAGAGACAGAGGGATAAAGACAAGTTAAGACAAATAACATGCAGGCCAGTGCATTAAGAGTGACACAGCAATAAGGACACATACTGTATTGTACTGAGCCTCACTCTGAATTTCATATACGCAGCCAGATACATAACTTTTGTAGCACAACATTCTGTACCCCTTTGCTATATATGTGCAGACTGAAATATGTAAATATATAAAAATATATAAAATATACAAATACATAAATAGCACATGTGGAAAACAAATAACAATGACAAAATAGTAAAGTACCCACAGAGCTAAAGCCATTTTGGAAACACATCACAGCAATAATTAAGAAAAAAAATTTTATGAAGAAACCAGTGTGTCATAATGTGGTACTCAGGTTATGGTATTTTTTTGGAGACTCATTGTGATGCACCATACACTTCGACATTGTGATAATGGCATATTTAAGTGAGCTTGTTCAAATAGTTTAAACAGAGTCAATTGAATCATCACATGATAAGATATCTCCCTTTTATTTTCTGAGTTTTGAAGATTTCTTACGGAAATGTGGACATAACTGAGGACACATTACGGAACTTTAGAAGGCCTGATGCTGAACTGCATGTGCCAATGCCAATTTATAAACCAATCAGAGTGTCATCTCCCATTCCCTTTAAAGCCACTTGCATTTGTACCATGGCAGTGTAAGGAATATACCTCTACTGTATTGATAGGTTCCCTGTTTTAGGTACATGTATTACTATATATATATTAGACTGTATGTAGTGTATTGTGTTTCCCTCTCTGCCATCACTGTGTCTGTAGTTTGTATACCTGTATGTCTAGCACCTCTGTAGTGTGTCTCCGTATAACACCTCTAGTGTCTGCGGCAAGGAGGTCACATTCCTATGCTAAATGGCTGCGAGGGTCCACAGGAAGGGACAAGACCATTTGTCTCCGGTCCGCCACTTAACTCAACCTTTTGATGTGTATGAAGGAAAACTGTATATCTAGACACCACACAGTGTGATGGGCAGAGATTCTCTCAGCGCAGCGCCCGAGTGTGCTGGGTCTGTCTCTCCCTTGCGCATTGAATTAAACCACAAATCCTCTGAGGAAACTTTGTCAGCGTGTTCTTCATCGTCCTGCATTTGACTCCACGAATAAGGGCAAAATATCCTAACAGTTTTGGCAACCACGAAGGGACAGGAAATATCTTCCACTTGAAACAACGAGAATCAACAAGAAGGTGAGTATCTTTTATTAAACACAACTTACCACCTTCATTAGGCGTTGATTTTCCTTGGTGCAATTTGGAAGTGACTCCTGTTCTGTATTTTAAGAAATAGTTACGTGGACGGGACTTTGATGTAACAACTGATAATGAGTTTGTCTTTTAATGTTGACGTCATTTTAATGTGGTAGTGCTAGCAGTATTAACAGAGTACGCGGGAGCGTCAATCTGTTCAGTAACGTCTGCCTGCTGAAGTAGAGCACGGCAGCGTTCCGGACCACGTCGGGTCCTCGACGCTGAGAAACGCGTCGGTTTAGTAACGTGTGTCATATTTGACAGAAGGACACGTTCCGAGCCACGTCGGGCTCACGGGCGAAATAGCGTCCACCTTCCTTAGTAACGTCTGCGTGCTGGGTGAAGTCACGTAACGTTCCGGGCCACGTCGGGTCCACTACGCCAAGAAGAGCGTCTGTTTAGTAACGTGTGTCGGTATTTGACAGAAGGACACGTTCCGAGCCATGTCGGGCTCACGGGCGAAGTAACGTCCACTTTCCTTAGTAACGTCTGCGTGCTGGGTGAAGTCACGTAACGTTCCGGGCCACGTCGGGTCCACTACGCCAAGAAGAGCGTCTGTTTAGTAACGTGTGTCGGTATTTGGCAGAAGGACACGTTTCGAGCCACGTCGGGCTCACGGGCGAAGTAGCGTCCACCTTCCTTAAAACAGTAACGTGTGATATTTCCGGTGTGTGTCGTTTTGGGTCAGAACACATCAGACGAGGGAGCGTCTGTGTAATAATTTGTTGGACAAGTTTTGGTGTTGCTGATTGCTGTTAGTAGCCTAAGTGTTTCGGAGTAACACTGCGAATTGTGAAAAAACTTGGGCTGCGTGCCAAAGTGTGTGCAAGAAGAGAACCTTGGTTGTTTACCAATGCGAGTGAATGCGAGAAAGTGCACTCAATGTTGTTTTGTTCGGAGCTCCATCAGTGTTGTCATGTCTACAGAATAACGTATTGTTGTGTTAGGCCTACGTGATATGTTTGTTATATGTGTACACAATATAGTATATATAACCCATATAATATAAGAGTAAAAGCGCATATTTTCCTTTCGTGTAGTTAATACTTTCGGCTCATGATGGCTAATCCGCGTAATTCTGAAGGGCTACCAACTACGGGAATGATGACGGAGAAAGAGGTTTTATGCGGGGATCTAATGGCAGCGGCATTAAAAGCTATGGTTAAAAGATATGGGAAAGCAATTAGAACTAACCCCCCATTCCCTAGCAAAAATGATTCCGGGGTAATTTCAAAGAAGGCATTGAACGTATGGTGGTCCCAACAGAAAAATAATAAACAGAAAGGTAAATATGCAGCAATGTGCGTAGTGATGGCATATAAAAGCGCAGCACACAAACTCAAACAATATGAGGGAGAGCTGGAGCGCTGTCGTAGCGAAATAGACGAGCTGCAAAGGTGTCGTAGCGAACTAGACAGCAAAAACAAACTGTTAGCTAAGGTACAGGAGGATTTGTACAAGGCTCCCCCATATTCACAGGTTATGGATGATATATCTGTAGAGCCTAGTGCCCCAATGGCCCCTATAGCAGTAGACTCGATTCCGAATCCGGATCGGAGTGAGGGACAGCCAAGTATTATAACACAAATCAAACATACACCACTAAGTCCTTCTGATTTGCGTAGCATGGTTCGGGAATTACCCGATCTCAAAAGAGATGACCCGAACATGGCGTTTTGGGAGAAAATAGCACAGTACATGACGGTGGGGGGATTACATGCTTTCGACGTTTATGTGTTAACAAAGGCAAAATGTCCAAGTGCTGTATGGAGCGAGTTAGGGGAATTTAATAACTCTGCATGGGCATCTGTCCGCTTCACATCCACGTTTGAGATGGAGGAAGCAGTGGAAAATTTCAGGAAGACAGTTTATCAAGCTCTAGGTACAGGTTCCAATCTGTATTCATTATATCTTACCCATCACCAACGTGAAGATGAACCTTTTGATAGGTATATTGACGAGAAATACAGTTTGTACTCCACATATGGTAATGCAGGTGAGAATCCAAGTAAAGATAACCCTGATTTCCTGATGAATGTACTCGAGGGAAGTGTAGCTTTATACCGAGACACAGCGGGTAAGGCTGGTTTTCGACCAAAGGATTGTAGCGACTTAATTTCGTGGGCTGCATGTTTAAATAAATACCATAGTGGTGTAAACAAGGGGGGCGCAAGATCAGGTCTGAGGTCACATTCTCACAATAAAGCACCCCTCCACATGGCTCCGGTACAGGAGATAGCTCCTTGCAGCAACTGTGGGAGATCAGGGCATAGCCAGGCGGACTGTCACAGAGGGAGAAGGACCCAATGTAAGATCTGTCACAAATATGGACACGTTGCCCAGGCATGCAGATCTGGGAATAACCAGTCAGAACGAGGTAGCCAGCTCCAAGACATGTCAAAAGACGAACTCGTTAGATTAATTAAATCGCTTGAAACCTCAGAATAGGATACGTCGGCCCCCATTGCATCAGGTGTTGAGGTTTCGTTCTAATAGCATAAGGACGTGGACACCATAAGTCCCTAAATATTCTTAATTTATGAGCCCAAGATAAGGGAGTAACAGTAAATAAATAAATAAATAAATAAATAAATAAATAAATAAATAAGGTAGCACACATATGATTGACCCCTAGTGGCACATCCTAACACCATCCTTTCCACAGTTTCTCATGTAAAATACACGCTGAGCAATGTTGGCTTCAAGCTGACACTGAGGTAATCAAATCGTTTTTACTTCTCAAAGTAGCATCTTGCATGAGACTTTTGTTAATACTGTGAATGTACCTGTGGGTGATCTGTGGGGTTGCAACCAAGGCCGTGTAAATACACCAGAGATGGAGGCATAAGGATTTTAAAATGGTGTGTGACTTTTGAACTTGTAGGAGACTCCTGACTAGTGCAGTAGCCCCCAATACAAAATGGGGGACTGGTACAAGAAAATAACATTGGTTAAAAAATAAAAAATTAAAAAATTAAAAAAAAACAACAACTAACTAATCAATTCCAACTAACTAATCATTTGTTCTCCATTTTAGGATGAGACTGGGTGACGCAGCCACCAGCCGTGCTCCTCTTCGTGAACGCGGGACTGAGTAATTAACACTGAGTAATTAACATTTCACCCTTTGAAATTCCTACAGGTTGACCCATGAGGACTCCTGGTGGTTAGTGTATTGGTGGGAAATTGCACGTAATGGGTGACCGTTTAGGTAAATATTGCAGGCTTTTGTCCTAAGTGTGTTTCACAGGATCACAGAACTGGACTTGACCCGGCTGAGGACAAAGAAATGCCTGGTTGAACCTGGAGACAAGGTCCTGGTGAAAAACATAATCGGCAAAATTTGGTCTGGACCACACAGGCTCACGATTCCATCAGCTGTTTCCAGTGACTGGAACTCCGGTGTGGTTCCACTACATTACATTACATTACAGGCATTTCCGCATTCAATAGTTAAGGAAATACAAGGGTGAGACCCAACATGGGGCACAATAATCCCCGTCTACCCTTATAGCCCCTGGGGGCTATCTCTCTTTCCGTGTCTCCAATCAGACACGTTTCCAGGACAAGAATGTGCACCAACCTTGCAAGCTGCAGTTGGATTTGGGATGACTTCACAGCGACATCTTCATCATTATGTTGTCATGTTGGATATTTTTGTCATTGTATTGTAATGTTGTATATAGTCTGAGAGTGTGGGTTGATACAGGAATAGGTTGGGAGGAGGCAATTAAAATATTGGAAAAGTTTTATATTAATTAGGATAAAAAGGTTGCAGGACTGGAGGAAGATGGTTGTCCCACTCGGAAGGCCATATACGGATATGCCCTTCAGCTAAGAGGTGAGGCACATGCAGCCCTCCAGAGAAGCCTGGCACATGCCCTAAATTGTATAAAGCCTGGCACATGCCCTAAATTGTATAGTGGACCTAAAATTTTGAATTGCTCTGAAAGAGAGCCTCTGCCTGCCCGAGTGACTGTATCCATCAGACACTCTCACATAATCATTCATCACTGGTGTAAAATGCTTCAGGTTAGGTTAGGTTTTCTTTGTAACAAAATTATATATATTAGATACAATTAGGAAACATAAGGATATCGCATGATGGGACGGAGCCACTGGGTCCACAGCAAATGCCATTTTTGGTTATAAAATAAATGTTAATAATTGAGATTGGGCTGAAACCTGTTAGCAACAGGCACAATATTGGTGACAAAAGGAGGACTACTTTCTAACCAAACTACTGCCTAACACTTCCAACTGCACTAATCCAACTGACACTCCTACCACTATCAGCTCTATTCTGGTCACTCCTGATGTCACCACTAACATCTCTGTCCTAGCACTTGATAGCTGGGTGTAGAACCCTAACACCACAATGCAGATAAAAGGTAACAACTGTGACCCAATGGCTTAAAAATAGTAATTACTGTCCCTTGGGGTGGGGTTGTTTGTATGTATTGTATGGGTCATTTTTTCCAATGTGTGTGGGTATTCAACATTTTTACCCTTTTCCTGGTAATTGCCATGTATCGTAAATTAAAGACAGGTCTGCATGCCATACATTCTGTAGAAATGTTAGAGAACATGAATTATTCTGTAATTGTGAGAAATTGATTTTCTCACCAGAACTGTACACAGGCCAACCCGAGGAGGATGGGTCCCCCCTGCTGAGCCTTGGTTCCTCCCAAGGTTTCTCCCCTTTACTCTAGGGGAGTTTTTCCTTGCCACTGTTGCCATGTGCTTGCTCACTGGGGGTAAAGGCCTGAATAGGTTATGGGGAATATGGCATTTAGCACCATATTCCCAAATACAAAATGGGGGACTGATAGGTTCCCTGTTTTAGGTACATGTATTACTATATATATATTAGACTGTATGTAGTGTATTGTGTTTCCCTCTCTGCCATCACTGTGTCTGTAGTTTGTATACCTGTATGTCTAGCACCTCTGTAGTGTGTCTCCGTATAACACCTCTAGTGTCTGCGGCAAGGAGGTCACATTCCTATGCTAAATGGCTGCGAGGGTCCACAGGAAGGGACAAGACCATTTGTCTCCGGTCCGCCACTTAACTCAACCTTTTGATGTGTATGAAGGAAAACTGTATATCTAGACACCACACAGTGTGATGGGCAGAGATTCTCTCAGCGCAGCGCCCGAGTGTGCTGGGTCTGTCTCTCCCTTGCGCATTGAATTAAACCACAAATCCTCTGAGGAAACTTTGTCAGCGTGTTCTTCATCGTCCTGCATTTGACTCCACGAATAAGGGCAAAATATCCTAACAGTTTCCTCATACAGTGCTATGTAACATCAAAACAGACACCATATAATTTATTAAATGAACATACAAAAATGCAGAACACACACAGGCTAATCTAACCGGGGAAGCTAACAAGGATAAGGTATGAGAGTCTGTATGAGTGTATGTGTGCGTGTGCATGTACACAAGTGTCTTTTGAACCACGGAGAAAGACAAACTTATCTTGTTGGTCGCGTTTGTGCAGTGGTATCGGTGTGGCTGAATAACCTAATCTGGCTACAAGTGAGTATCCCTCCTAACAGTGCTAAACAGGGAAGCGTAGCTTCACCTCATGTGCGATACAAATACTTAATAGCTGGTTATTCAACGAATACCGACTATATTAAGCTGGTTAGTTAAGGATCTGTAGGAGTCAGAGTTGAAGAGTTAGCCAAAAGAATAGAGAGACCACGTGTGGTTCTACTCTATGTGCGTCAAGCTGATTCAAGTAATAACTCAGCTAGCAAAACTCATTCCATTGATTTGTAAAAAGGACAAATAGAAACACACATGTTCATATTAATCTCAGTTAAGACTAAGCTAAACTGTCGCTACTACCTGGGATGTTTATTCAGTCTTACGAAGATGCTTCCATACATGTTGCTGTCCCCGGTGGCCCCTGCAGGGCTTTTGGGAGAACACGGTTGTAGAGTGAATTGTGATGTTTCCAAAAGGTGGAGATTTCTGGCTGAGGTTCTTTTCCATGAACGTTGCCTCATTAGATTGTCTGAAGATCCCTTTACTATTTGCAAAAAGTTTGCTTGGTTGCTTGGAAAAAGTTTGTTGTGTCACTTGGAAAAAATTTCGTTTTGCTGTAGTTTCTTGTAGTCAATTAACGCAGCACTGGGTGGAGGACATAGCTCAGGAGGCAAGACCGATTGTCTGGCAGTCGGAGAGTTGCCGGTTCAAACCCCGTCCTGGGCGTGTCGAAGTGTCCTTGAGCAAGACACCTAACCCCTAACTGCTCTGGCGAATGAGAGGCATCAATTATAAAGCACTTTGGATAAAAGCGCTATATAAATGCAGTCCATTTACCATTTGGACGCTAGGTTCCAACTGGGTAGAAGTAGACTTAGTCACCGCAAGGTGAGCTAAGTTGGAAGCACCAAGTTGCTGTGGAGAGCGACTTTATCTATTTGTTCATATCAGTCTCCATGGAAATAACAGTGATCCTAGGCATTCTGTGCACCTTGGAATTAGGAGAGCTCCACAGAGTTGTGAGAGCTCTGATGATATGGAAGCTCCACGGAGTTGTGTGTGCTCCAGAGACAAGGGCAAAAAGAGATGGTAAGAGCATAAAGAGGGAAAGCTGTGGTTGTTGCTCACTTTTATTACCTCGAGGGGGAAGGGAGCTTTTGTGCCTGTTCACTGTGTGAGGAGAATCATTTAATTATCTCCTGTCATGTCAGATGTACTCATCAAAGTACTATACTCACACCATTGGGGTGTGACATACTATAACCAGGATATTGCCAGAACATAATGTTGCTATTTGCTGTGAATGTGTCAGTATGGCATTATAGATTATAGATTATAGTGCAGAACAGTGCAACATAAAATGTGCATGGGGGGAAACCACAGCTTCCCCACAATGCTGTCCTGAGGTTGAATAATTCCTCACTTGGGATAGGAGTCAGCCCAACGAAAAGGGGAAAATCAGAGAGGATGAGAAGTCAAGAGGGGAGAAGATGAAATGGATGGAGCTGTGCAGTCATGAATGAAGGAGTGAGAAAAAGAAAGAAAGAACATAAAACACTATTCTGATGCATGACACAATCACAAGCATGCACACACAGATGCACACCTGCACTTACACGCACGCACGCACACACACACAGACACACACACACTGACTGACGAATACACACACCTGCAACACAAGAGACGCAAGAGAGTGAAGGAAAGAGTGAGGGATGTGCACCGCTGCAAAAAGTTAAGATCCAGACCCCATGACCATCACATCACAACATACACACACACAAACACACACATGCAAACAAACACAAACTCACACATGCACAAACACACGCATACACACAAATACATATACACACACAAACATACTGTAAGAATCCCCAGTCTTACCCGGTGCTACTGGAACAGGATTAATTTAATGATATCTCGGTTATCTGACTCCAAAATAATGTTTTAACCTTTCCTCTGTGCTAACAGTTATACACAGAAGGAGACTGCAAATGATCCACCAGTAGCGTGGCTCTATATACGAATCACTGTCTAGCATGTGTAGCCTGCATAAATGCAATTGTGTATCTTGCTATGGCACTAGTGTATAGGTGACTGAGTACAGGGTACAGATATCTTAAGTACTATGTCTATGTTAGAACCTAAAAACTTCTAGGTGTGAGGCGGTAACACTCAATGAGGAATGCCAGGTTAAGGTGAATGTAATTTATTGTATAGTATGTTCAATGGTGGCAATATGCAATGGTGCAAAATGTGTGTTGTGGAATGTAAAAATGTGAATGGCATGCAGGAGGTCGTATTGACAAGTCTCCTTGAACCATTGCACGTTTCTCCTTATATACAGATCAAAGGAAAACCCCAAGGCATCAAAGAAAGACACAATCATAACAAAACAGTAATATTATTGATCCTGCTTGTTCAATCTCATTAAGCCTAATAAAGCGGGTTAACCTTAGTAGTACAGCTGGGTGCTGACCTGTTCACCTTTGAATAGTTAGTGCCCACTGTACCACACCATCAAATACACCAACTGAAGCTTTGCATAATGCTGATACAGTAGAATGTTTAGCAACTGCCATCATCTTTTTATCAAACCCTGCTAACTCCCTGTCCACACTGTAAACAGTCTGCTTTCCCTTAGGGGTCTGATGAGGGGTACATTTCTGTAAACCGCTGTACAATACAAACACACAAACACACACTGACAACACACAACGAGGCAGTGACCTTTATCAACACATGAGGAAGATGTTAGTTTTTGAGCGGATGTACCTGGTGTGTCTCATCCCAGCCATTCTCATCCCTAACCCCCAGCTTGGCCCTGTGGTACAGCAGGGTTTCACAGCAGGAGGTGTCCCCCCCTATCAGCACAGTGTGGTAGAGTGGCGTCAGGCCCCAGCGGTCTTTGTAGTCAGGAGAGGCCCCAAGAGATAGGAGGACCTGGGGAGAGAGAAGAGCAGAGGGGTAAGAGGAGGGGGTGGGGAATGCACTGGCTTAGAAGAGGGGATGGTGGGGGAGTGTGAGCAGGATAAAGCATGAGAAGACAAGACAAAGGGGTACAGATGGAGCCGTGACAGGTCGTGTAAGGGGCCGTAAGTGGCCGAACGAGAAGAATAGAACATAGAGAAATATACATGAGAATGAAGACAGGAAGTTACGAACTGGTGAAGTTCACACAAACACTCTGTGGGAAACACTGGGGAAATAGGGAACTAAATACACAGGGGTACACCTGGAGTAAATCACCTGAGCACGCTGACATGAAAAACTTAAAAGAACCAATTATTCAATCAATAATTACACAATAAACTCAGACCAGACCCGAAACACAGGGAAACAGGCGGCCTCTGGTGGACATTCAGAGGAACTTGTGGCAGTATGACAGCGTGGTCTCTTAACAGTTAGTGCTGCAGAAAGAAATTAGACTGTTACCAGCAATGCTGCATGATTCTGTGCTCTGACAGCCTTGTGTACAGGGGTGAGTCCATCCTTAGCTCGGAAGTCAATGTGCGCACCCCCCGAAACCAGGATCCTGATTCCTTCCCCTCCACCCTGTTCAGACTGAGCTGCCAAGCAAAGGGGTGTCTCTATCCAAAAGAGAAAGGGTGAGAAAAGAAAAATAGAAAGCAAAAATGAAATTTTTGTAATGCACAAGGACACAGGGGGGAGGAAATGTATCATGACAGTCCATAACTGGGTTAATAGTGCCTGCTCAGCTCTGTACTGCCGTGCAAGCTTTACATGGCACTCTGCATGTTTTATTCACGGCAACTACATAGGGAAGTGCAGAATGCAAAATCCGCACCATACTTTATATTCAAACATGTTTTTAGTGGGATTTGTGTTTTTTAAACACACACACACACACACACACACACTTTATGTAGATGGGTTGATTTTTGAATGTACAGATGTAAAGTAGGGGTGAACCACTTGAGCCTGCCTGGATCAAAAGTGCATGGTTTTCACTCCATAACACACAATAGGTGATCGGCAGGTTTTTTTATTTTTAATCATCTGCATTCCGGTTATATGTTGCAAGAAATGTGAGCAGAGACCATGCGCAAGCTGCATGGGAATGCAGCTGCTATATCTTTCCCAAAATGTCAGCCGTCTGGAAACGATACAAAGTGTGTGAAGTGGACATTAAAGGTCGGTTTTTTAAACCTGGGTATTATTTAGTAGTATAGTATTAATCTGTAATATTTTTTATCAATCCTATCAGTTCTGATAGTATTTTATGTAACTGCTTTATTGTCAAGTTTTGGCTTTTTAGACTTTTTTCTATATGCCAGTAGCTTCACCACGGCATCTATGAGGCATATCAAGGCTACAGGTTTAATGTATATTCAAGCAATTCCAGTTTATATAAACCTGTTATTGGGAAGTGAAAATGAATGTGAATGTTGAAATCTGTCAAAATGAAAAAAATGAAATCTGAACTGCAGAATTGACCATAAGCTACACTATTATGCGCGCACAAATTTAATTTACCTCTTTGTCTGTTGTATTCTGGTTCAAATAAATATATTAGGCCATCAAAATGAAGAGGCTTGACACAATCCTCGGAATAGTCTGATGAATAATTAGCCAGTGCAATGTTCAGGATTTGTATTTTCAACATTATTTTTTAAAGGTAATCCACATTGAAGGCAAAATGCATTGACTCTACTTGCACCTTTTGAGGAGCTTACTAGAGTTAATAATAATAATAATAATTACAGTAGTAATAATAATAATGAAAGTATCTGAATGTAATGGTAACCTATAGAGCAAATAAACCACGTTATGTTTTCTTTGTTACCTTTTGCTTTAAAAATAAAAACACAAAAAAGAATTTTTTTTAAATCGGCTATAAAAATTTATGATCGGTGCACCCCTAAATTATAGATTGAATAAATACGTCCTTTCCTGAATATATATAACAAAAACCTGAATAGATAGACGGATAGATATAAATAGATTGATTATTAGAATGTTAAAATACAAATACACCTTTTATTCAACTTTTTTCTTTGGCAAAGATTTCTCAAAAGTATTCAACCCCTAGCGTTAATGCTTCGTAGATAAGCAGCAATTACAGTTTTGAATTTAACAAGTTTGTCTGACTCAGCTTTACAAATTTATAATTTAGAAATTTTGCCCATTTCTTTATGCAAATTTGCTCAAACTCTGCAAAGTTAGACACAGGGATCTATTTTCTGAAATCAATGTTGCAGGGCACATGGGCACAGTCAATGGCGCGTCGTATGGGCACACTGGGCGTGGCTACTGAATGTTGGTATTTCCCTGATTAGAGGCGAGGAGCGCACAGCTTAAACCATTTAGCGCAGATCACAATGCTTAAAAGTCCGGGTTTTATACCTACTGCACCTGCGGCGAGCAATTATGTACTCCATTATGTCTACAAATTGAAATAAAGAATATCCATCCAAATAGATGTACGACCTAACCCTCCGTTCACACAGGGACCAACTCGGTTTGCTCAAGTGTACTAGGCTAAGGGAGGGACAGGAGCTTTCCGCTGTATCCTTAGTGGTCACGTGCAATTATTATTGAATATTATTAATATTACATATTATTGAAGAGAAATAATGGACGTACCAAAGATGTATGTTTTCCATATAGCCACATATCATCTCCTTTCGTTTCTATAGTTATAGGACACTAATAAATATTTGTTATTGCTATCTCGTTAGCCATATATCTAGCTCTATATCGCCCTCACTAGTTAGCCACCTAGCTAGCTACCTCCCTGTCCCTCTCACTAGTTGGCTAGCGGTCTCCATATCTCTCTCACTAGTTAGCTGCCTAGCTAGCGATCTTTTTATCTTCCTCACTAGCTAACTGGCATGCAAGTTGAAACTGCCGTCCCAGCATCATTTCCAGACGCTTATCCCTGTACTCTTTTAAAACCGTTGTATAACACTGGGTGCAATTGTACCATAATGATAAGTTGTTTGTCCATTTTTCCTCACTGAGCAGAACAATAATTCGCGAAATGGTATTATATCGGTTGGAGAAATAGGAAGCCTGAAAGTCTGACTGGCTGTTGATGGGCGATGCCCGCGAAAACTGAGGCCAACATTTTTTGGGCAACTAACGCATATAAATACCATGAAATAAAAGCTTATTGTCTGTACTTTTGTCTCATATTTATCTTTTGATCTGAAATGTAAATGCCTATGGTTTACAGAAAAAATAACAAATTCCACACTACTATTCCAATAGCCTACTTTTGGAGAGCCCTATACCATATTGGTCCATTATGTGAAATGAACCAATTAATGCTTAAAAACACATAACTTATCAAATGAGAAAATAAAGCATTCATTAATGCAATCAAGATGATATCTGAAATGTATGCTATAGCCTACATTCAAAAACAGCTGTAATAGATTCACGTCAATACCTTAAAGATACACATTGTGGTCTTTGTGAAATAGTTTCTCAGTGAAATAATCAGTTTTATTACACAGCTGACTGTAGTATTACAGAAATTTTAATAGACAACATGATTTTCTGCCTGCTAATGACATTACATTCAGGCTCAACTGCACTCATACTTTTTTGTCCACTTCTTGTTCTTTGGCTCTTTTAGTTCACTGCCACTTTTTGTTCACCAATGTCATTCATCAGAAGCTCGTTGATTGACTTTTTAGTAAGCCAATCGACCTTCACACAAATGTTGGTTTAATAAATAGCTATTGGCCTCTGTGTATGTAATTCACTTAAATCATTGTGCTTGTGCAATAAGGAGATGAACGGGAAGCGGGCCAGGAGCCAAAAGGAACAAATCTTTGACAGTGAAGACTCAGGTGTGTTCTTTCATTTGTAAGATTTGTTCGAAAAGATTTGTTCATTCGCAACCTGTCCATCACAAATCTCTAATCAGGGGCTCCTATGCTAGGTTATCACCATAGCAATCTCAGTATTGCAGTAGTAGATTTACCCCACTAGTTAATAACCTTAAAAAGACCATTAAAAACACGGGCACTATTTTAATAGAAATCCACACCTTAAGGGTATTTTAAAATGTCCTCTATGACTAGATTTTAGGAGAATGTGGAACATGAAATAAAAGCTAATCAGAGAAAATTTGCCTCCACATAGCAAAAGAACATGCCTAAATGACATTCCAATCAATCACTCTCTGAAAGGTATAAATATCAATATAAAGAGAGTAATTACCAGCAATACCAAGAATATGGTATTTAACATTATATTACATACTGGTTATATATTTTCCCAAAAAGAAAACTCTTATCGGAAACCGATCTCACTCAGGAAAATCCATCTCACACTTTTCTATTTGCAAAACTTTTAACTGTCCCTTCGTTTCCTTTTCTGAATAGAGATTGCACCGCATTGTTGTTTAGGTATTTTGCATTATAATGGTTCACAAATGAAATGGTTAAACAGGAAATGCTCATGCAATATTTATGGCACTGAGGTAGTAGTCCTTGTGGGGTTGTTGCTTTTCTGCAGCTGTATATGCTTAGGGATGATGGTTTGAGGGGTGGGGTACAGTTGGCAGAGGCTAATGCCTTTTGTGGTTCAGACAAGACCAGGAGAACAAAAGCTTTTATGCGGGTATACATTATTATGATTGTATGTATTAAGCATACAGCATATGAGTATGTGTAGGATGTTCCACGTAACATTGTCAACAGTACAAGAAAAAAAAATCTACAAAAAATAAATGTCCTCTTCAACAAGACAGCTATATAAAGGTTCTTTCAATCAGTGGGAAAGCTTGCCTTATTGAATAGCATGACAGTCTTAAAATAAAAGCTGTTCAGGCTCTGAACATTTTCCAGTCTGCACTCTCAAAACGTCTCAAAGACAGGGACAAAAGCAGGCAAAATGGGTAGATGGAAAACAAGGCAAACTGGCAAGCTGATTGAATGCTTCAAAAAAGTAAAAGAATTGTTTTTATTCTATTGGCCACATTCACAAGACCGTAAAGCATGTTCATGTGGGTTCAAACTGAAGTCCATTTGACATAAGTGTCATTACATTTATTTTGCAGATGCTTTTATCCAAAGCAACGTACAATACGTGCATGCCAAAGGTCACTGGAACAACTACTAAACACAGGTCCAATAAGGTACAATACTCATTGCATAACAGTTATTTATAGCCATTAACACATTAAGTCCAGTTCACATAGTAAGCATAGGCTAGGTCAGAAAGTTATAGTAAGACAAACTAGGAGGCATGACGATGAGCTACATCATCAAAACAACGATATAAGTAGAGATGGAGATACAAGTGTAACGTGAAAGTGCTACAGGAACAAATTTGAAGGATTCTAGTTCCCTGAGTAATGATAGTTAGTCCAGTGTTGGGATGTGAGGAATATGTAAAATATGTTTAGGTTCAACTACCTTAAAAATAAGAAATGTTTCAGAAATGGACACAGTCACACAAGAAATTAATGAAAAAAATAGCAAACCCCAGGTTTCTCTCAAAATAATCACAGACAAAGATCAAAGTCCAAAAACCAAAAGACAGATAAATATTCCAAAAAGCAAAGGATGAAAGTTTTAAAAAGCCAAGTGAGCTGTAAGACAAAATCGTCAGATCCTGCACACACCACACAACACCAGGCCAAGGTTCAGATGGCAAACAGTAGATAGATATCCACTCCAGAATGTCCACCAGGACAGATGTTAATGGCTGATGTTAATCAGCCATTAATCCCCCAGAAATACTTTCTTCCTCCTTACTCTGACTAACTAGCTAACTGAAAAGTCTGCAATTTTAAGTGGATCTATGAGAGAGAGAGATGGTCAAACTGACTGCGCTGATTGGGTGAGGTATGAAAAGCGATCACATTTACGTATTAAAGTGGCCTTATGTTTTTGCTAGTAGGGCTAAGTTTTTGGAAGCAGGGCTAAACACTATGATATTATTATCAAAAGATTCCCCATTTTTTAGAAGATCAAACATTACTTATTTTGGAGGTAATCCAGTTCAGCTATCACAGGAAGTTTTTTTTCCAACTGCTCCTGACAACAACAGATGAATTTTCGTAGACAAATAATTGTTAAATTTTGCCCGTTGCAATCTCCACCTTCAGGCAAAATATTTTCCATGTAACAAGACCAAATTGTACCATGTTGCTTTCCGCTTTTAACTGAACCTAACTCTAAAAATGGAGATTTCAACTATTAGAAACTCAACAACCATTGTCTATATACACATTTTCAAGAGTTTCAACGACACCAGAGGGCTGCTGGCATTACCCCAACGTCTGGGCTCCCTTGCCCCACGTGTGGACGAGTGTGTGGCTCACGCATTGGCCTCCACCAGCGTCAATGGCGCTGAACCCTCCCCCTCCCCCTCCCCCTCCCCCTCGCCACTCCAAGCCCCCCCCCCCCCCCCCCCCAGCTAAGAAGTTTCAAGAGTAGCCCTCACTGATTACAATTAAATTTCACAGATTGCATTCAAATTTCAGACCGTAAGGAACATTCTTTGTGCTGCATATAGCCACGCAGGGTCTCTGACTATTTGAGTTTCCTCCAGAGGGCAATAAACCCATAAAACTTTCAAAGAAGAGAAAACTTTCCAGGATACCCCAGTTAAAAGACCTCCAGACCTACTTGCCCAAGGATTTTTACTTTGATGTTTGTCGAGCGAGGAGGGGGATGGAGAAACAGGGATAGGGATAAACAGATACATTCCTATGGTCACACAAATCAAATTGAACGGTTTCTCAAAGGCGATAATCTGAAAACTACCTATCCGACACCAGCTACAGTCTGAAGAGATGTGTCTTCAGACCATGGCAAAAGATGCGCAATGACCGTGTGGTTCATAGAGGAAGTAGGAGTTTGTTTCACCACTGGGGAGCTGGGATGGAGAAGCTGCAGATATGCCACTTTATATCAACGTATTCAACATTTTTCAAATTTTTTCACTTTCTGAAGACCAGGCTGAAGGAAAAATAGGCCCCAAAACAAACCGGAACTGAGGGTGTCTGCAGTGCAGGCCTGGCAGAGCATCAGCAGGGAAGATACCAACCGTCTGTAGTCAATGGGTTGCAGTCGTCAAATGCAAAGAATTTGAAACCAAGTACCAAATATGAGGACTTTATTTATATTAAGTTCATGGTTCCCCACAGAATGATGAATGTGAGAGAAAATATGGAATATGTGGAAACAGAAGACAGATAGGCTATCGAACTATCAATGGGTCAGAAGCCGGTACTAGCTCCTTCTAGCCCTGCTCCCTCACAGAGTGGAAGGTCCATGTACACATATTACAGCAAGCAATTGGAGTAATAAATAATATATTGTCATTGCCAGAAACAGATAATGCTTTGTCCGCATCTCTGCCAGCATCGTCAACGTTGTATTCTGCACCTACTCACAGCACAGCTGACAACAAGATGAGATCAATCTTCACAACAGTTGTTAGCTCTAAATTTGTTCCCCACATTGAAATTTGTTTCCCCTGGAAGTGTGACCTTGCAAGTACGGAGTTGCATTGTTTAATCCCAGTGTTGCAGCAAAGACTTTGCGGGTACAAAACCAGTTGCCTTCTGTTTCCATTCTGGTTCTGGAACTGGTGTCATTTGTACATATCTACCTCCTACTGGAAACAACTCTAAGCATGCATAACTATGTGGTTATTCACGTAGGACCTGGGTTGGTCAGACTTACCGTTATTAGCAGGCTGGTCAAAGCACTGTAAGCGAAGTAGTTAGCTAAAGCAAGGGAACTGTAGAAAGACCTGTATGGTAGGCCTAGCAGTTAGCTAAAGAAAAATCCTGTATTTATTGGAGTAGAACATGTCTTCACCATTTCAGTAGCGTGCTACGTTATGTAGCTAGCTAGCTAAGTGTGCTTCATCACTCACAACTTGTAAGCTAGCTACACAGCCTTGTTACCTATCTTCATAGCCAATCCAGCTACATACATGCTAAGTGAACAACATACCAGTAACTCATACATACACATGCACAAAACAAGGACCCAAAGTTCAAATCATAGATTTGATAGCGTTTTATCCAACACTGTCAACTGGAGGCAGAAGGTTTTGTACCGGCAACAGTCTTTGCAGTTACAATGGCTTTGGCCTCTTCGCCTCTTATCTTACACCATGAAAGGAAATAACAAATTATTTATTTTTACTGGACAATTATCAGCCAGTAAACAACATTAACAAACATTTTATGGACTTACAAATTACCAAGTTACCTCTTAATGAATGGAGATTACACATTATGGTGATGTAACCAACAGTGTATATCGTACAAAGTTAACTTGTTTATTAATTACAACCTAGATTACATTGGAAGGAATTTAGTTAGCTATGTTTTGTGATCACCTGAAGAGCAGTAGGCCAACAGAAGCAAATGGTATCCTTGGCTTTTGCTAAACAACCATAGTTCTTTACATGTCAAACCATAGCGTAAACTCAAACATGCATGCCAGGGAGGTAACATTGTGTAGTAGCCTACCAGAAAACAGCACAAGTGATTATGGTCACATCAAATAAAAACATGACCCAAGAATGAATAATTCCTTCAAATGAGGATATACAGTATAAAAACGTGTGTAAAAGATACGGAATTCAATGTTTAGTGTGTTTAATATGAAACCAAGCAGTAAAGTTATACAAGTTACATTGTTCAATAGATGTTTGTCGTGGAAATGTTTCCTGTATGGCGCACCGCTACAGAATTCAACATATGTCACAATCAGATGTACCGTTTTCCTGGTACTGAACAACATAGCCCGTCGCCTCCCCTGCACACACATTTAGCATCATGCCTATGGTTTGAATTAAGAAGAGCTAAGGTATGTTGTTTAGCCTCGCAATAGCCAAGGATACCATTCGCTGCCATACTGATTTTCCGGTGATTGTAGAACATAGCCAACTAAAATTCTTCAAACAACAGGTTGTAATTATAGATCAAATTAAGTGTGTAACAATAGATTAGGCCTACACTGTAGGTTAAATTGTGCTGATCTACATGGTGTTCTCATCTCATTGTCAGCTGTATGGAACGTCAAAATGGGTCATATTTTGCCTTAAAGGCATTTTACTTACAAAATGGCATATTTTATGAGTGTAAAAGCTGCCATAACGCTGTAATTGCACCCTAATACATGACAAAACATGCGTCTTATGGAAAAATAACACCATATATTTAACCATTTTTGAGTTTATAAAAACAGCGTGAAAAGCACTGTTTCCTTTGTTTGTGCCACTAAAACAAGCATTTTCCTGACAGCCTAATGAGCTCCACCTGGTGATTTTCATAACCAATAATTAGGCCTGACCAGACCAGTTTACTACAGATCTTATTACTACAATTCTTTATACAGACCTTAGGCCATATCTGCTGCTAAACGATTGTGCTTATTAAATTATACATCTGTGTAATGTGCATTCACCATGTGTGTAATCTGTTTAGGTAAATTGATATTAAATTAGCTAATGTAAATGCTACTGATATTAGGACTGCTGAGTGCTCTCTCCCTGTCACTCAGTAGGCCTACGCTTAGTAGCACTGATGTTTGATCCATTTATAGCATTCTACCTGCACCAAATGTGACTAAATGTTTGCTGTCCCAAGAAAGTGATTGACTGCCTTCTCATCTGATAAACCTAGAAAGCCATGTATGACTTTATTTCTACCAAAATTTTCCTCCAGCAGAATCGTACCATAGGCAAGCTACTAAGATACTGCAACCTCTTTACAAATGCTCCATTTCAGTGGGGCAGTGCTTGGCTCTGTGTATCAGGGTCATCTTCTATTCATAGTAGGTTGTTATACTGAATTTTAACGGTTTGGATGTGGGTGTTTTGTTCCAGTAATTTCACTAACCAGGGCCCTGTTTCATGTATTTCATGTATTTCGCTTAAACAATCCAGGATCATTTTAGGCGTATGCTATCAAATTTAAATTTGGGTTTACTCCGTTTCATTCGGAGTAAATCGATGAGTTGATCTAGGACTGAATCGTCTCGGATAACTGCTATAAAGGGGTGATTTATCCACACACCAAAAACGTGATCACACTCCTTATATAGAAACAAGGGGAGGTGATGCTGCCCTTTGCGGGACCACGTACAACATCGAAATTGAGAAAAGCAATATTTTTCGAACTCTCAAACTCAAACCAGAGCAGCCAAAATGAGGGAGGAAGCCTGGCAGATAATTGCCGATAGATTAAAAATGTAAGAAGGCTTTTATTCACTTGCCTTCTGATAATGTCACCACCACCCACTTGCAAATTATATCACATTTACCTGCAACTGCATAGAAACCTTTCTTAATTGTTTTCACCCTTACATGGCCAGGAAATATGACGAACACACTGATATGCCTTTTGAATGCAAGATAAACTTACGGGGGCTTAAACCTATATTTTCTGTGGCTTCAATTATATTTATTTATTGTCTCTGTCTTGTTTTACTTTCCACATTTTACTAGTGTAAATTTTGTAACCTTGTATACTGTTTGTTAGTTTTATTTAGCTTTTCCTCAAATTTGAAGCACCTTGCAATGCATTTTATGCATGAAATAAAGGAAATGTTTATTATGTTTTCAGCGTTGCCAACAGCATATAAAATGTGCTGGTGTGTGGAGCCCAATACAGTGTCTTTATTACTGTTAGGGCTCACTTTGCTCTGAGTTGGCAGTGTGCACTCCTATTAATTGCTGGAGGTAAATAATACCCTCACCACTAGACGATTGTCCGAGTGCCTTAAAGGATCTTGTCGGTTTCTAAAAAGATGTTCTCTTCTTAATGCTCTTCTTTCAATAATGGCTTGTTTATCGACAGGAAACTCCTACAAACAGTGTTCTTATAAATATTTTGAAAAATATTTAAAATGCCTAAAAACACAAGAAGAATTCAAAGCATCAGAGCAAAATAGAAACACACAGATATTATCCCTTTGATGAATGTAGTAAGCACTGATTTAACTGCTGGTGATCCCATAAGTAAAATTCTGGCCTAGACAACACAGGTGATATTACAACAAATTACTTCTTATTACATTGTCTGTTAAAGGCTCCTTGATTCCCTTTTATTTGTTGCTCCTTTATTTGTTCAATGTTCTTCTCTGACATTCATGCATACCTGTGAACTTGAAAACTTGCCTAATGTCCATTCTACCTTCTCTTCATATTCCATTCAATCTTTAACTAGTAGCTCTCCTCCCACAACCAACCTGTTGCGCCTGACAGGTCAAACTGAGTGTTTCAGAAATTAAGTTAGTCCAAGCATACGTATTTGTCATTTTGTCCTGTGTCTGCTATCATTGAAATTCAAAATAAAGTTATAAACACTTACTTAAATGGCCATGAACGGTAAAATTGACTGTTATTTATGTTGCCTGAATGCTTGAGCATTTTAATCGCTATGTGAAACGAAAGGAATCCAGTAGTACCCAGCTGCAGGCCCGCAGAACAAGCCTGTGGCTGTGAAGCCTGCAATAGTAGTTTGGGGTTTCAGAGTAATCGTGTAGCTGTCTGAATCATGAATGAGATAAGAGATATACTTTTATTGAACCCTGTGGGGTAATTTGTCCACTGCATTTGACCCATCCTAGTTACTTAGGAGCAGTGGGCAGCCACAGTGCAGCGCCCGGGGACCAACTCCAGTTCTGAGGCCAGTGCCTTGGTCAAGGGCAACTGCAGGAGCGCACCTAACATGCATGTCTTTTGAGTTTTTTGAGGGTGGGAGGAAACTGGAGTACCCGGAGTAAACCTACGCTAACGCAGGGAGAACATGCAAACTCCACGCAGAGAGGATCCGGTCGGACCCGAGTTGGAGAAGACAAAAATGCAAAATGGTTGGGGCTTTGTGCTTGTGAATTTTGTTTACAGTACATGAGGTCAGAGGTACAGAAGTTAATGTTAAAGGGATGAGAGTCCCTCCAAAAAGTGCCAAACTCTCTGTGCTGAATAGGTATGGGGCATGCCCTGCCAAGCCGTAACTTAAAGGATGGCATACCTGCCATCCCAATAGGCACAATCATTTAGCAGAAGATAAGATCTGTAGCATATCTGTAGATCTGTAATTTCAACATTATTGGCTATGAAAATCACCAGGCAGAGCTCATTAGACTGTTAGGAAAATGCACATTTTATGGCAGGTGCAGACTACACGACTTTCAAAATCACTGTACCGCTCACATTACATGACATTCTTTCTTGTAATCTGTTGTCTTGTTGATGTAGTGGTGTGCACACTACACAATCGAACGCAGACGAGGTTCAGAAATTACAAGAGCTTTCATGTCGGGGATCCTGAAGCTCCGTTGTCTTAGGAAAACATGCCAGAGGTGACTTTATTTTCTTGCGCTCATTTGTGCTGAAAAGCTGAAGAATAGGACCAAACACAATACTGTATAAGGAGGAGACAATGGTCAGGGAGATGCGAGCTGCAAGGATTGTCTAGCTAGCAAGCCTGTGCGTCTGCAAGCTGTGTCGCCAGGAAGGACACATTTGTGCTTTTGCTTTTGTTACAAGTTTCTAACAACCATTTGTATGCCATGACAATTATTATATTCTGATAGAAACAGAATAAAGTAGCCTTCTTGAAAGCCATGTTGTTTTGTAGTCATCCTCTTCCTGGTTTCCTCTCATGCTGTCACTGGCTATTGCTCATTGCCATTCTCACAACTCGTCATACAGTGCCCACACTACAAGATTGTGTGCTGATAATTTCAAACATACTTGAAAATATTTGGGCATCTTGGACTGCTCAAAATCGTGGTCGGAAGAGTCTCAGAACCGCTCACAGTTGATGACCGTTGGTAATGAGCGCAAGCACCGATTTGGCTCTGACCTGGGGTTTTTGTCGCAGATTTTGTCAAAAATTTGTTGGGGACAGGAAAATCAGGGCATAAATCATGTAGTGTGAACCTGGAATTTGTGGCACAAGATGTGCGTAAGAAACAGTGCTTTTTACTACATTTCATTTTTATGAACTCAAAAAGGGTTGAAAATACAGCCTTATCTTTCCAAAAGATTCATTTTTATGCGATCCTAATGTTTAATGCCATACATTACGGTTTTATGACAGTTTTTACACACTTAACTAATGCCATTTTGGAAGGTGAAATATGCGCTTTCTGGCTTTCCATACAGAAGTAGTGTTACTGTTTTGTGCGACAATAATATAGGCTACTATTTATTACTCTGATTGCTTTCTGTAATAGATCTCCTCCTCTACAGTGTGTGGGAGCTGGACAAGAGCCTGTGCCAGCTTCTGAGCCAATCACAATTAGGTAAACTATCTGCTTTCCATTTCCACTATAGTTTCTCCCACATACATACATTCTACTCATATACACAAACATTCTACTCTCACATACATACATACATTCTACTCATATACACAAACATTCTACTCTCACATGCATACATTCTACTCATACACAGACATGCATAAGACTGAGAATGTATGTATGTGAGAGTGAGAACAAACAGAGTCTCGACACCCTTTCTAATTAACGGTTTCGTCAATTTCAGCCACACCCATTGCTAACAGGTGCATAAAATCAAGCATACTGACATGCAATCTCTGTTGACAAACAGTGGCAGTAGAATGAGTCGTACTAATGAGCACAGTGACTGTCATAGGATGTCACCTTTCCAGAAAGTCAGTTTGTCAACTCTCTACCCTGCTAGAGCTGCCCCAGTCAACTGTAAGTGCTGATATTATGTGGAAATGTATAGAAGCAATAACAGCTCAGCTGTGAAGTGGTAGGCCACACAACCTCACAGAACGGGACTGCTGAGTGCTGAGTAAAAATCATCTGTCCTCGGTTGCAACACTCACTACAGAGTTCCAAACTACCTCGGGAATCAACGTCAGTTCATCAAGAGCTTTATGAAATGGGTTTCCATGGCCGAGCAGCCGTACACAAGCCTGAGATCACCATGTGCAATGCCAATCGTTGGCTGGAGTGTTGTAAAGCACACCACCATTGGACTCTGGAGCAGTGGAACCACTGTTCTCTGGAGTGATGAATCACACTTCACTATCTGTCAGTCTGATGGACGAATATGGGTTTGACGAAATGGATAGTGCCAACTGTACTGGCCCAAATAGTGCAAACTGTAAAGTTTGGTGGAGGTAGAACAATGGTCTGGGGCTGTTTTTCATGGTTTGGGCTAGGCCCCTTATTTCCAGTGAAGGGAAATCTTTATGCTATAGCATGCAATGACATTTTAGAGAATTGTGCGCTTCCAACATTGTGGCAGCAGTTTGGGGAAGGCCCTTTCTTGTATCAGCAGGACAATGCCCCCGTGCACAAAGCAAGGTCCATAAAATAAATGGTTTTCTGAGTTTGGTGTGAAATAACTTGCTTGCAGAACACCACGGAGCCCTGACCTCTACGCCATCAAACACTTTTGGGATGAATTGGAATGCCCACTGCAAGCCAGGCCTTATGCTCAACATCAGTGCCCAGCCTCACTCACACTCTTGTGGCTGAATGGAAACGAATCCCTGCAGCCATGTTCCAAAATCTACTGTAAGTCCTTCCCAGAAGAGTGGAGGCTGTTACAGCAACAAAGGGGGGGTTTTGGTTTTGGAATGAGATGTTCAACAAGTACATGTGGGTGTGATGTTCGGAAGAACTTGACTGGCCTGCACAGAGCCCTGACCTCAACCACATCTAACAACTTTGTGATGAACTGGAATGGTGAATGTTAGCCAGGCCTTATCACCAAAAACCAGTGTGCGACCTCCCTAATGCTCTTGTGGCTGAATGGAAGCAAATCCCTACAGCCATGTTCCAAAATCTACTGTAAATCCTTCCCAGAATAGTGAAGGCTGTTACAGTAGTAAAGGGGGGTCCAACTCCATATTAATGCTCATGGTTTTGGAATGAGATGTTCAACAAGTACATACATGGGTGTATGTACTGTATGGTATGATGTTCCGGTGTCCACATACTTTTGGAAATGTTGTTTATATATGATCCTGCAATTACTGATAAAGGATGGATTACATAATGTTGAATTCTTAATCATTAATCCTCTTTGGGAATAAAACAAAATGGATCCAAAACATAAACCTTCATGTTTAAATATAATTAAACTATGTACAACACGTTACTAGAAACAGAATGTTCTGAACTACATATCAAAATGTACACTTTTTGTGTGATGAACTCCCATTGCCACATAAGAGATGCAAGGAGTGGAAAAAAAGGGATTGGAATGAACCCTAGGCCATGTCAAAATAGCCCCCACTACTGTTTTCTTAAAATATGTACTGTCTACTAAACAGACTACGTACTATTTAGTGTGTATTTTTTAGGACGTGGTGGGCAGTATGTGAAAAATATTCTCCATACTATTTTCCTACAGTGAAGCAAAAGTGTCTTAAGACTTGTAGTAAAAAGGCCCCACCTCTTCCTCTCTGATGTATGGGACCTCCTAAAAAGTTTGGTTTACTTCCTGAAAACTATGCCAAAAAATGCACTCAGCGAAACCCCCAAAATATGTATATCATCCAGGGATTTTAAGTACACTGCATTTAGAGAAAATTTCACCTACTTAACAACTTTCTCATCCAGTGTTCTCAACTTATTTACTCAATAGTAGGCAATAAGCTGTTTTGGACACAGCCTTAGTGTGGCTCGCTGGTTTGTTTACTTCCTCTCTCTCCTCGAACCGTTTATTTGGATTGTTGCATTTTACAACATTTGCCGTGATAGTTTTTACTCATCTCTGCACATGCGTACAGAACTGATGGCCAACATACTTCTCCACCTTCAGTTTTTCCTTTATTTTCTGTCTAGTTTATTTAAATTAGTATGTCCCCCATAATTTCCTTTTGTCGTGGCTTTACGAGCCAGGCTGTGGCACCCTCACTCTTTGCATTGACTACAGTGCCAACCTTTTTCTTTATATTCACTTGTTCTAGTGATATGCTACTGGTATTGTCAAGGGAGAATAATCACAATACTGGCCACATTGAAAGCCATTGTGGTTTACCATTAAGATGAAGAATGCTGTTTTAATGATGACTGCAGAGTTTGCTGCTATTTGACTTAAGTGTTCCCTGGTGAACATGGTGTGCAGTATTCAGCAGCAGTGCTATGTTGGGCCATGAGGGAATTGTGACTCAATTTATCTTGATTCATTCATGTCCTGTCAAATCAACAGCATCTGTCTGACAAGCACAGATGATATTGGTTGAATAAACTGAGAGCCTGAAGAAGTTCAATAGTTCACAGTTTAAATTGGTTTAGCCTCGGTCGGTTTAAATTTTCACACACATCACCCATAAAAGCGTTTTTAAAAGTCCTTCACAGTTTTGATAAACAATCACCGATAAAATACTAGACTAGATCCCAGAGTGCAAAGATGAATGCAGCAACTTACCCCCACTGTCGGAATCATGGTAGTTTGGATCGAGACCCCTTTCCAAGACCTTGGCTACCTTATCCACTGATCCAGTTTGTACGTACTCCATAAATTTCTTCAAACTGGCCTGAAAATATGGGTAAAAGTTCCCTGGTCACTGAAGAACACAAACGGCACTAGTTGCTGACTAAATAATTTGTGTGTGTGTGTATGTGTGTGTGTGTTGGGGGGGATTACTGAGCACATTGACTCTAAACTGAGAAAGAGGGAAGAAAAGACAGGTAAAAACAACACACTTATTGTTGCCAAGAACACACACACACATGCACAGAAATACACATGTGCATGAACACACACCATCCCAAATGCATTCATAAACATAAAAAAATATGCACATGCATGCATGCATACAAAAATACACTGTTTCATTACCTTGGTGTGCAGTTTGGCTAATTGTTTTTCATCCAGATTTGTCTGTTTGTAGACTCTGGTCTTGTAGCGAAACTGAGAAAAAGAAAATAATTGACACTTGGTTTAAATGAAAGTTTGACATCATTTGACAAACATTTTTGGGTACAGTATTTTCAGGACATGCCTGGCTCTAATCCTGCCAACCACATAACATGAATCCAATTAGCCATATGATGGTGCCAGTAGGGTTACTGTATTTCAACTCAATGGAAAAAATTTCACTACCGTTGAACTGCTTCCCCTTTGATTAAAAACAACCCCGAAGATTTAGATAACAGTGCAGTTGGAATATTAATAAGTTTTGGAGTCTGCAATAAAAATTGCCATGTGTAGCGCTGCTCTGACCCGCACCTCCAGATAGGGCACCCCTTTCTCAAAGGATTGTGGGTAGTCCCGAAGCAATCGCTCCTCTTCTAAGAACTTGGCATCATGGCCATCCGTGGCAGGCTGAAAAAGGCCATAGTTGAGCACATCCCGCAGGGAGTCTGTCAGGGAGCACAGCACCTGCTGCTTAGCACTCCACACCGTCTCCTCAGGGCTGAACCGTAGACATTTCTGCTGGGATAGTGAAAGAGAGTAAATCGCACAAAACACAGTTAGTGCGAGGGTAAAGAAGTGTCAAGATAATGGAACTGTGTGATTAGCATGTACAGTTCACATACTTACCATTGTATTCTTAGTTCACCTATGCTACAATATATCATGTAGATCCATACAGCATTCAGTTCTGTTTTTCACTAATGTATTGCCTAATACTTAAAACTTGTGTATGGAAAATTTAATAGCTCAGCATATATTTATACAAACGGTCATATAATCATACAATCCAACATTTTATGTACCTTTCTCAAGTTCACAACAGCAGTGCCGAATTGAAATTAAAACATTTGTTGCAATTCAATTCCGTAATCATTATGGTATTCTATTACCCATGTGTGTTATGTGAGTGTGTCTATTGTAGGTCTTCACTGTGCTCTCCTGTGCATTATTGTATGTGTATTACATACATTATGCAGTGTTGTAAAGTCTTGAACATATTGGAAGTGGTCTGCAGTGTAGTATTGAGACTGAACAGTCTTTGAAACACTAGGGGGAGGTGTTGGATAAAGTCTGCTCTAGCTTGTGTCACTGGATCAGTTGTGCTACAGCATTGTGTATTCCAAATTTGATTATTAGGCTAAATACCCAACCAATTCTAGTATGGCACCAGAACATATTTACAGTATAAACACAACAGCAACAAGGACAATATTAGAAAATTTAAAAGGTGTACATCGTATAGAACAATATCATCCTTGATTTATGCCTGACAAACAAATGAAGCAGTGTCAGATGGTTTCTCTGTTTTCTCTCTCACCTATAGATGTTGCCATTGTCTCACATATTTCATTTTGTGCACTGTGTCAGTCAGTTTCATGTGATGTAACTCCACCCAGCTGTCCAACTGTGAAATTTACATGCAGTCAAGTCTACAGTTTACACTTTACACCACAGTGGTCACGCAATACTAAATAAAAGATTCAAATGCATCAGCAATGAATCTACAGGGCAATAGACAACACAATAAAATTCCAACTCCATTATTACACATTGATCAAGAGTATCAAGAGCACATAACGCTTCATTCCCACTGTGCATTAGAGTAAACACACACTGCCTCATAAATATAGACACTACTCAGTATACTGGACAGGAGGCTACAGCACATTAATGCACATGTCAGAGTTCTTAGTCTTAGGTACTTAGGTTCTTAGGTAAGCTTGGCTCACGCTGGCCAAATATTCCAGTACTTGCTGATGAACAGAGGTGGAAAGTCCCGGGGTTAGAAAATCCTGCCATCTGTTTCTTCCACCCATGAACTCAGCCAGCTGATTTAACTAATTAGTTCTACCTCCTGGCTGAAGAACTGTGCCAATTAGCAAATCCAGGTGATTGGAACAAAACGTTGGATAGAACATTTACTTGACAAAGCAGTTCAGAGTTAATAACTGGTCTTGACGATTGATCTTGCCGTCATGATGGTGTGCACACTAAGTGACTGGGAACAGATTGAAGGTTTCACACAAGAGCACTCACCAGCCCAATTCTTAATGTTTTCTCTCAAGCTTTACAAAATATTGCATAAACACAATAGCTCAGAAAGGTTGGTGGTTATTGTTTTTGTTGTTGTTAAAGTGAGTTCACTTCTGCCCATTTTGTTAGTCTTCCTCTTGAGCAATTCTCTTTGACTGCTGCCAGGGTCGGTCTCGTATTTCAGTCTTTGAACAGTACGCACTATTTGACTGAGTCTTTGATTCAGCCGACAAAACCAAATGTTTGAAAAACTCTTGCCTGCCTGTACAAGTCGGGAGTCAATGGGAGATGGCAAAATCCAGAGCCTTCAGCCCTTTCACACTAGAAGATAATTAGCACTGACTGTTGGCCCAACTGTAGTTGGGCTTAAAATCAGGGGAATTATTGCCAAGTGTGAAATAAGCTGTAGAGAACAAAAGCATGACTAATATGGTCATACCATCTAACATGAAACTAATCTTTCATAAAATAAAGTGCAATTGCTCCTTGAGGGGCAACACCTTATAACCCATTTGGTTCCATCACGTTCCCTGTTAACTGAGGTGGAATACTTCACAGCAAGCAAGAATTAGTACTTATACGTGAACCTTCATAACATGCCTTGAAGCAGTAAATTTATATTGTATTTCACATACTCTCTTATCTAGAGAAACTTACACAGGTTAAATTTTTATATGCTATCAGTTTATATGGGCAGATATTTAGGTCAAGCACCTTGCTCAAGGGTGCAACAGCAGCATGCTAGGTAAGACTTTGAATCCCCTACCCTTTGAATTTACTCTACAAGCCCAGTTCCCTAACCAATCTACTTCAGTGCTACCCATTAGTAGCAACATGCAAAAGGCTTGCCCTTGCAGAAATAAAGGATGAGGACCTCTGAAAAAATATGAATCGCTTACTATGCTAATATTTATCGGCATTCTCAATTATAATGCAAACTTAGGTGGTGAAAACCCACTCTAAATACCAGTATTTTCAATGTACAATCAGACAATAAAGGGCAGCATATAGAAATATCACTCTCACTTTTATAAGCAGACCATAGCACAAGCCTTCTTGCTGTCACTGTGAATGTGCAGGGTGCAGTGGTATGCAGTATATGTATAATAATCTTTTTCTATCCCTCCTTCCCTCGCTCTCTCCTTATGCGTTTGCGCACAGCTATTACCATTGGCATGGCAACCAGTTTTTTAGTGGAGCAAGCTGCCAGTTGCCGTAGCAATGCTTCTGTGGTCCCTAGGAGGCAGAGCATTATAGGATGGTCTGTGCGTAAGCTTTTGAGATTATCACAGTGAGAGATAGAGGTAACTCATAGGTGTGTACTGTCTCACTGAGTTAAGAGTGGGTGTCCTGTGACTGAGGAAGATATTCACAAACACACACTCACTGACAGAATGGAAACTAAAGTGCTTTAAGACAAACTGAGCAGAACAGTTATCAGCATAATAATAAACCTCTGGACTAATTATCTAATATAATGGCTGTAACCAATCAACATACTTCCAGTATTCCAGTAGCTTGTGTCGCATAAGCAAATTAGCACAAAAATATATAGTGAATACATAAACTGATGGCTTTGATGTAGTTAAAGTGACAGGTGACAAAACCAAATTTACATTCTGTATGGAAATGTCTATTTCATAACTTGTAATATCAGTATTTAAATTGTACATTTCAATGAACCTCACAGCAATGAACAGAGCCTATGACAAAAAAATCCTCTAACATGAACAGCAAAATGAGCAGCTTACTCCCACTCATTCTCTGCTGTCCACAGGGTTTCTCTTTCCAGAATGAACTTACACGCGCAAATTGGCAAGATGGTAAAAATGGTGTTTTACTGACAGCGGCAGCTTAACCAAGGCCTCCAGTACACATATATGATAACAGTTCTATATCCACTCACATCTCAGCTGTGTGTGAGAATGCGTGTGCCTCCTGTTCTGACCATCTCTTTCGTTCTTTCATTCTCTCTCTCACTCTCTCATGCACACACACACACACACATATACACACACACAAATTTCCTCCAGTTATTTTCTGCAGGGCAAGTACAAAGGGGATAAGAGGCTTTTAATGAGATCTATAGGGAGATCTCCTTCTCTGCTGTCTCTCTCCTTCGCATAGTCCTTCTCCCCTCCCCCTGCTCCACTCCATATGTATCCCAGATGCTCTCCATTTTACTTGTACTCCAAGGGCCTTTATAGGTTTGTAACTACCCAGTACTGAGGGTCACACTATGAGGGTGTACATTATGAGGACTATACTGTGGACACTGACTGCACGACAGAGTGCATTATAATTGAAGGTTAATACTATTTTAAATGAGCAATAATATGTTACCATTTCATGTCATAAAACACATAAACTGTGCCATCACAGCCCATTGATGATGCATTAATTGCTGGTGTCACTCTGTGCTTGCAGTCTTGCTTAAAGGTTTGATTTACATACCAAACAGCTCTCTCACTCTCACTCTCTCTCTCTCTCTCTCTCAAACACACCCTGCTTTGAGCTACATCTTCCATTTAGTGTTCATTAATATACACATTGCATTCTCCTATGCAGCATCCATATAGGAGCTGTCTTATTTGAAGTACTTAATTGAAGCTGAGCTCTGTAAACTGCTAAATTGTTGAAATGATATACAGCTAAATGCAAAGATATTTGGTCAGTGATACAATTTTTGTTGTTTTGGTTCTGTTCTCCAGCATATTGGATTTGAAATAAAACTATGAGTATACAGTTAAAGTGCAGATTGTCAGCTTTAATTTGAGGGTATTTACATACATATTGGGTGATTCATGTAGCAATTATAGCCCTTTTTATACATTGTCCCCATTTGTAAATGTTATTGGACATATTAGCATAATATTAAATTAAGTCATTATATTTAGTACTTGGTTGTGTTTAGTTTTTACATATTATATTTACTATCTACTTAGTCTGCAGGTAATTAGAGCACTAATTTAGTTAGGAAAATGGCAAGCATTGATGGGCTGAATGGCCTGTACTTTGTTGTGTTACGTGTTACGTGTTACGTGACGTGTGACGTTACGTTATGTTAAATCCTTAGATGTCGGCCTGAAGTCTGCAAGCTGTAGAGATTACCACACCCTGGTATCTTTCCTAGTGATGCTCTGCCAGGCCTGTACTTCAGCCATCTTCCATTCTTGTTCGTTTTGGGGGATTTTTGCCTTGTCTTCAGCGAGTGAAACCCATCTTTAATTGGATTCAGGTCAGATGGTTGTCTTCGCCATTCAAGGACATTCCACATTTTGGCCCAGAATAACTCTAGCCGTTTATTGGGGGATCACCCTCCTGCTGAAAAGTGAAGGGCCATCCAATGAGTTGAGCCATTTGGTTGGATCTGAGCTGATAAAATGTTTCTGTACAGTTCCCAATTGATCCTGCTGCTGCCATCAGCAGCATCAATAAAGACAACCGAGCCATTTCCAGTGGCAGCCATACATGCCCAAGCCATAACACTAACTCCACTATTTTTCAAAGATGAGGGCAGATGCTTTGGATCATGAGCAGTTCCTGTTTCTCCACACTTTTCAGTCTGTCACTTTTGGCACAGGTTAATGCTCACCTAATCTGTCCTTAAGAGTTTGTTATAGAACACTACCCTTTTTTAAAATGTACTTTGTAACAAACTCAAACCTGGCCATTCTGTTCTTAAGGCTTTCTAGTGGTTTGCTTCTTGCAGTGAAAGGCATTTTCTTCACAAATGAATTCTTTCTGTTCTGTGGTTATGCACTACATGGTCTTCTGTGGTCTACCAGTCCTTTGCCATTGCTGAGCTCACCAGTGCTTTCTTGCTTTTTGACAATGTACCAAACAGTTGATTTTGACACTCACAATGACTCTGATCAATTTATTCTCATTTTTCCGCCCTACGATGGCTCCAAAATTCTAATTCCACACCTACAATAAAGTCAACCTTTTGTTAGATTTCTTGTGCATGAACTAATAATGCAAAGACACATGGATGCCAAGAAACAGGTGAGCAGCCAATTGTCCCATTAATTTTCCTGCCCTAAAATGAGGGTCTGTGGATAAAAAGGGCTGCAATTCCTACATGGTTCACCCAGTAAGACTGCAATTACCCACAAATTAAAGCAGACAGTCTGCATTTTATCCTCATATTCATTGTTTCGTTTCAAATCCAATGCGCTGGAGTAAATTGTGTCACTGTCCAAATACTTGTGGACTGCATAATAATGTACTGTACAGTAATGTCAAGAGCACAGGCAATTGGCTACCAAACAGTGGAGTAATGGGATATGGCCCAGTGAATCATCTTTCCCCCTGTTCTTGATAAGAATGAGTGCATGTGTCACGCACAGCTAAGGAAGTGGCATGCTCTCAAACAGTGGATTCTGCACTTCTGTAATGATGTGGGGTGCATTTTCCTCACATGGGTTTTATATATTTTACATTGAATTGGATGTTCAGTTTACCACTCAGGGGTAAATGTAGCTCAATCAAGTGGTGGTATTTAGCATCTCAGCTTCTAAAATTCCAAGTCCATTTCATACAATGTAGACATCTTCCCACTTAAAAAATACAAGTTCAAAATCAGTGTCAGCCATTGTTTGACTATATTTGTATAAATATATGCTGAGCTGTATGGTCTTCCATTGCAGTTCCTCTGTGTAACTCTAGCTGGCTACCCACAAAAGAAACGGAATGGATTATTGCAAGTTAATATTAAGTTAATACAGCTGTCCTTGAATAAGAACAAAACCATTAACAGTGAAAAAATAAAGAATAGTGTCTGTCAATGGTCACTGTTTTTGTTTTTACAGATGGGAATTAAGTGCTCAAAATGAAATGCTGGCAAGCCACTATGAACTGATAACATGTTCTGTGACAACTGAAACTGGTTTAGTTCAGGTCCATTATTTTGTGTGCATTTACATGTGTGCATGGGTACATGCATGAGTATGTGAATATCAGTGTGTGGGTGAACATATTGCTTTGCCAGCAGTAATCCTATTCTCTCAATTCACAACATTTGTATCGCCTGCTGCCTGCCTTTCCCTGATCTCATTAAGACACAATTAACAAGCAATTAGCATTTATTGAGGGCGAATTAACAGACACGTAAAACAGGCTTAATGTGCTGGGATTTCAGGGGACAGGAGAGAGTTAGCACTGAACATACACTCTCTTGACAGAACGGAGGAGCACATGACATCAGTGTGAGAACTATGTGAAGTACTATATTGCCTGTTTTCATTGATCTATCCAACTCTCACTTCTTAAAATTTGATTGCTGTTTATTAGATTAGTTGGCTCTAAATTATTAAGAGTCAATGACACACACATGTGCACACAAACACACACACACACACACACACGCACATCAATAATGAATCAGACAGCAGGATAGAGGAAGAGGGATTATACAGTACAGAGGTGCACTCTGTGTATGCACAACTAAATTAACTGGATTACTTAAATTAAGCAGGCAGTATACTCCAAACGATGCAAAAATGTTTAAAAAAAAGAACCGCCAGTGAACATGACAAACACAGTTGTCAGTATACTCAATATGAACTCCATGTTCTTTGTTTTATGTAACTCCACACCGCTGAGGGGCACACAAATGTGTCACACAGATTTTTCCGAGTTGCTTTCCACAAGTCAGGATCACTGACACCCAACGTCCCATTTCATTGCCCTTAAAATCTGCGTGATCACTCACAAAGATGATAATATCGTTGCACAAGTTCAGCAACTCCTCATTCAAAAATATTAATCTGAAAAGTATTTCATTTTATTTGGCTACCTTTCTGTCCAAACTTATCCTGAGTTTGGCTAAAAAAAAATGAGGTCTATATATGTACTGTATATGAATGACATAACAGCATATTAATATTGACCATGACAGATCATAAAGAAAAATGTGTCATTTGAAAAATTACTTCACTGTTGAGTACGCTAGTATCCCTTGCATTTTCAGTTGCATTTAATAGAATTAAATGAAAATGTTATGAAACAGTAGAATCCTTGAGATATATAAAGTCTTTCACAGGTGCAATTCAGGTGAAGATCATGTGCACAGCTTGCATTTTGGAATGACACACAAAGAATGTGGGTTTATTTTGGGATAAACGGTCCAAAATAAAGGAGTATTATTTGTGATCAACCAATTAAACTAGAGCCGTTCATGTGAAATATTCCCATGATTGTAACATTATTGTGCAAAAAGATGAATTGTACCTCATAATTATTGTTAATATAAGATTAGCCTGAAGCATCTTCTCTGCACACAAGGGAAAAGGGAAGAGAAAAGGTGTGATTAAGAGGCAGGGAAAAGAAGCACAGCCAGTGACTACTGTAGAAACCGTAAGTGTAACAAAACCACATAATGCAAACCGATTGCACTGTGAAAGTACAGAGAGCCAGAAATGGTGTCCTTTGTGAAGGGGGGGGGGGGGGTTCTGACAGGGGTTGGACTCATAACACTATGTAGCTGTCACCATAGTTAATACTGACAGTCCTGTCATGGTTAGTGTCTAGAACATACTGTAAAATATTACGCTGCTTCTACATCTGTTGGCAATGTGCCTGTTTCCCCCTTTCTGTACAGCAGGGTTTTTCTAGTTTACCGTGAAGGCGCACATATAGGTGAGTCCAAAGGCAGATAGAGGAGATTTGTGAAAAGCTGTGCTTTTAGAATTGTTTCAAGTGTGGTCCTCACCACACTTGAATTAGTCAACCCTAAAAATAATGCAAGTAGTCATCCATCCATCTGCCCATCCATCCATCATCTAACCTGCTGATTCCTGGTTCGGTTCATGGGGGAGCTGGAGCCTACCCCAGTCTGCATTGGGCAATAGGCAGGAATACACACTGGACAGGTCACCAATCCATAGCAGGACACACACACTCACATGCAATTTACACTCTCCAATGAACCTAACCTGTCTTTGGACTGTGGATACGGGGAGAACATGCAAACTCCACACAGAAAAGCCCTGGCTGGTATACGGACCCAGGACCTTCTTGCTCTGAGGTGACAGTGCTACCCACTGCACCACCATGCTGCCCTGCAAATAGGCAACCACTTGGAAATAAACCAAAAAGCCTTACCATTTATTTACAAATATTTATTTTCACACTGAAATCATAATTCTGTCTGCCATTAAAATTACTAAAATGAACTAATATTGTTGCACATTGTAGTACTGGAATATGGGGCACCTCTATGATTGTTTCATTTTCTGTGTTTTGTAGTTACTGCATTAAGATATTGTTTTTGCTATTTCTGTGCTTTCAACAAACTTCAGAAAAATATCAATGCCTGCATGAACATGCTGAGCAGACATTATTTTCAACAGAGGGGGAACACATACTTTTAATTTAGTTGTGTCCTTCCACATGAATAAGGACAATGGCGCTACAGGGAAAGGAAAAGGATTGCATTTTTACACTGAATGCATTAAACTCCGTAAGTTTTTTAATTCTATTATTATTTTTTCCATTATGCCTCTAATGTGCTTTGTGCTATAAACATGAACATTACTACAAAGCAATCATAGCTGAAATTTCATTCACTTCTTACTGCTAAGCATCGTTAATCGAATCACTTGACATAAGTGCCAGTTGCTGCATATCAGAATTTGCCTCACGAAGGCTAACCTTTTGGCTAATCTTATCAGACAGCTGACCTATGTGATTAATTTACTTCTTAAGCAGAAAGAAAAATCAGCCTCTTCACAATCAAATCTGAGATATGTGGCATGAGAGAAGATACTTATTGTGTCAGAACACTTGAAAACCTACTTAGTGGTAAAATAGATTCCAGTCAAGCTATATTTATTTTGAAAGTCATCCTTACTATGCAGGAGTTATGTTCCTTGCTGTGGTCCTGTGTTTACAAGCAAAAACGTCTCCTTCGTTTTCAACCCTGCCCACTCTCCCATAGTACCCCACCTAACGTAGCTAACTGGATAGCTAAAGGTAGCATTACTTACAGGTCCTACAGAAAACAAGCCAACTCCATATCACTTTTCATTCCCATGAACAGCTGACACCACTGAGGAAAAGCAATTCCAAGGTTAACTAATTCTTGAATGAAGCCTGTCTTTAGCTTTGCTGTATATGGGCTTCTTTGCAAGCTAGCTAGCGACAAACACTCCACCGAAATCTGATTCCAAACTACAGGCCCTGTAGCTACACCCAGCCCTCCCCACACAGAAAAGAACACCACACCCAGAACAACGTTTTAGAATAACGAATACAGGTAATGGTGCACCAATTCGGCGAAAGACACAGATTGCCAGTGCAACCTAGATATGCCTTAGCATGTCTATTTAATAATAAATATATATATATATATGTATATACACTGCCTGGCCGAAAAAAAGTCGCACACTCTAATATTTCATTGGACCGCCTTTGATTACGGTGCACATTTGTCGTGGCATTGATTCGACAACCATATGCAAGATCACAACATTTATTTCCATCCAGAATTGCATTCATTTTTGGCCGAGATCTTGTATTGATGGGAGAGTCGAACCACTCCGTAAAGTCTTCTCCAGCACATCCCAAAGACTTTCAATGGGGTTAAGGTCAGGACTCTGTGGTGGCCAATTCATGTGTGAAAATGATTCCTCATGCTCCCAGAACCACTCTTCCACAATTTGAGCCCGATGAATCTTGGCATTGTCGTCCTGGAATATGCCTGTGCCGGCAGGGAAGAAAAAATCCATTGATGGGATAACCTGGTCATTCAGTACATTCAGGTACTCAGCTGACTTCATTTTATTGCCGCATAACGTTGCTGAGCCTAGACCTGACCAATTGAAGCAACCCCAGATCTTAACACTGCCTCCAGAGGCTTGTACAGTGGGCACTGTCCAAAAAAATCCAAACGGCGACTTTTTTTTGGCCAGGCAGTGTATATCAAGGTACAAATCCTGCATAGTATGCTTTTAAGGAGGTCGCCTATAATTTCCCTTTTGAATATTTAACTATTCCTTTTTTCTGTTTCTTGATACTGTGTAGGTGCTTTATTTTAAATTACTGTATTATTGCTAGCGCATTATATGCTGTCTGAGCATTGCGCTGAACTCGTAAAACATTGTATCTTGATTCTGGCAATGCCTGTATCTTGATTTTGCTACAGGCTTCAGCATCGGAGGAACATTTACCATACAGTTGACATTGGAGATGCTGGAAAGAACTCGGGGATCAACTAACCGTCTGTTTGATGTCAGGGATGCCAATGCGAAATACCATCAGTGAGATTTGTGTTTCATCTGTAGAGGGTGCTGTACTCTGGCTGCGCTCTAACAGTCGTCGCTGCTTCTGTTGATTGGTTGAGGAGTGGTGTTGCAGCTGTTGATTCACCAGCTGATGATGGATGGGTCCTGTGCTTGAAGAATGGGGGTTTCTCCCATGTCCTAAGTTGCCAGACCGTAACTGTCTGTCTCCTGTCTGTCGTCCAAGCATGTTGCCAGATAGCCTAGGCCCCTCCTCCCTGCCTCCTCTCAAATGACCACCTCCAACTACCTCATCTTCTTCATCATCTTCCCCTTCCTCTAACTCTCCATTCTCATCTTCTCCCTCCACTTGATTCTCTACCCGTCTCTCTTCCTCCTCCTCCTCTTCCGCTCCCTCCTCTTCTGCCCCTGGATAGAAGTGCTGACTATTTCCCAACATCCTTTGCTGTTCCTCGTCACTGGAGAGGGGGCTGAGCGGCATCGTCATGGTGACAGGGGGTGCGGCACTGGCGGCAACGGCCTCATCCCCAGAGACTCACTGAGGGAAAAAGAGGGAAAGGAAAGGATGAATGAAAACAGGAGGAGCAAATGAGGAGTTACAAGCACAATTGCAAGCACAATTATACTGGACTGTAAGTATAGGCATCATTGAACAGTTTCCACCAGCAAAAGAGAGATAGCAGGGTGAGGAGAACCAAGCCTCTTACAAGATATCCAATTCTGAACAACCAATGCGCCAGTTTTAGCACCACGTGAACAGCTTGACCGCACGGAGACTGTAGGGGGGAGTGGTAGGGCGATACAACGCAAAGTATCACAACACCTCAGCGAATACGGTCAAATAAATGGCCCTGATAGGGGGATGCTGGATCGCTTGTTGTTTACTAAGTAATTTCCTCTTTACCTTTGTCAGCCGACTGCACATTATGTTCCTGTTTCACTTTGAACACAGAGTCAGGGGAATGAAATTCCATTAGGATTATAGAGGCTGGTATTGAAAGACGATCAATGGAAATATCCAGACTGAAAAAGCAGGGTAAAAAGTTTAGGTGTGTGAGTGTGTAGAGACGGGCAGAGAGACAGTGTTTGAGAGAGAGAGAGAGAGAGAGAGAGAGAATAAGGGTTTGGTGGGTGATGACAGCATTGACCTAAAGAATCCAGTAGGGCAACAAGCTGTCAAACTGCTGACTGAGACAAGAGACAAGAGGCAGATGGAAAACAGAGAAGGGGGGTGGTGTGTGGGATAACACCAATAGTGAATGAGTAGATGAATATGAACATTTCCAACTTGATCGTTATTTTACACACAATAAGTGACTGAATACTGTCAAACTGTGCCAAAAGAGAGGCAGTGAGAGAGGGTGAGAGAACAACCACTATTAAAATGCTGCTGGGAGGAGAAGGTGAGCAGAAAAGAACAAGCGCGAATCCGCAATAGCTGTGACCGCACACGCGCATGCATCCATGTGTGCATGCATCCACGCACACACCCTCATATAAACACGTGACCTCTTCTTTGGCTCATGACCAACCTTTCCACAAAAACTTGTGCAAATCTGTGAATCCATTCAGGAGTTATGCGCCTTTTTGTGATAGGCCACGCCCATCGCCACACCCCCTCTTTATCAATCGGCCTTGAAAGTTACTCAGCTCTACCTTCGGTCATGACCAACGTCCATTCCAAATTTCAGCCTCCTGGGGCGAAAACTGTGGCCGCTATGGGGTAGGACACTTTTTGTGGACCGACCGACCGACTTACGGACAAAGCTACAGAGCTGCGGTCGCAGCTAAAAATCTGTATTTGTATATACTGCTAAGAAATCAAAATGAAATGAGAGAATGGATATGGGGAGCAGACTGAACTGAGAGCAGGAATGGGGAATGCAATAAGGGAGAGTAATTCATATTCTAAGAGAGGACAACAAGGAAGAGAAAGGCAGAGCTAAGGGATAAATAGAGAGATGGGGAAAAGAGCTTGTAATGGATGGAGTATCATGTTACATACTGTAGCGAGGAGTGATAAATACATTTAAAAGAGGAGTAGGAAGATAGCAGGGGGAGCAGAAATATTGTGGAGAGAAAGGTTTTTGACAAATGCATAATGTGAGATAAATGGGGAACAGCAAAGCAAGAACATAATAGGACAAAATAATAGGATAACCAAAACAAAAGTGCAATAACAATGTTAAATCTAGGGGCCAGTAATCAAAGACAGATAGAAAGATAAAGGAAAGAGAATGGAGATCTCCTTATCCTGGACTTTTTTGTATTTATCTCTTTATATTTAATTCTCCTTGAGTGAAGGACAAGTTTAGTCTCATCTTCAGCTGTATCAAAGTACAGCAGAAGACAGCTTATCAGTACTATGTGAGCTTCTTTTTTCTTCAGGTTTTTTCAGATACACTTCCATGGCAGAAATAAAGATTACATCTGAGTTTACATTTTTGCTGAGTTATGCTGAGTAAAAATGTAGCAAGCCCTCTTCTTTTATGGACTCTGTTTAAAATAGACAGTACTTGGTCTGCCTCTATGATTTTGAAACTCCCCCTCACTTCCCCCATTCTCTATGAATTGGTGACTTTTTCTTGACTTCTGTTGAACAACTGTCATGCACTGAGCAGTCACCCTGTGTCTACTACTATCTAACCATCTACTACCATCTCTTCTCTCAATTCTTAGTTTGTCTTTCGCTCCAATACTTACGTATGAATATGTATGAGTAGTCCCCTACAGTTCTGCTGTCACTCACCTCTCTCTCTCTCTCCCTCTCTCTTTCTCTCTCTTTCTGTATGTAGGACAGAACAGGCAAATAGAGATATTTTCAGTACCCTGGTCCCTGGGAAATTTCACTGGAAAATGTCCAAGGAACAGACCGCCCCATATTTATACGACAAAACTGGAGCGACCAATTTTCCCTCCAATTTATCTGTCGTCCTCTCACTCTTTCTTTCTTGTTCTCTCCCTCTCTCTCTCTCTCACACACACACACACACACACACACACACACACAGATATGAATCCCCTGCTGAAGGTCTTTAAAACATAATATGTCCAAAATACAATGTATATTGGTGTTTCACAATGAAGCACAAAACTGGAAACAATACATAAGAATTTTACTCCGAGAACTTTCTCTCAAGCCCCTGCCGTAATGAGGCACATTAAATGAGGCCAAACTGAATACAAAGCACATAGTATATTTGTGTCTGTTAAAAAAGATAAATTAACACATTATGTTATGTAACTTTACTCTTTCTCCTTTATTGAACCACAGAAGTGTTTATGTTGGCTTATGATAAATTCAGGGACTTTTTCCAGGACATTTTGTTCAGGGAAATTTTAAAGTGCAAAAACCTCATGCAGTAAGATTATCCAGAAATCCAAAACATTATTACAATATTAAAATGTTAAATATCAAAATATAATGAATCAATAATTGTAGCTCGGTTTGTGAGGCTACATAACTTTATTCTATAATGTTGTTAAGAAATGATATGTAGAATTTATAGCTTTCCATGAAATACTTTACCATATTGTTTTAATTTCACCAAGGCCATTTTGAACCATTTAAAACCAAAGTGACGAGATCTGACACAATACAGATTTCTATGACTAAGCACAACATTTCTCACATGCTTCATAAATATACATCTCCAAACCAGGGCATGAATATTTATACTTATGGTACACTTTTGAACTCACTGCCTTGACTTGCAAAAAAATATTATTTCAAAAATATTCACTCTTACACTGAATAATTTTTTGGGAAGTAAACAGTTTAAAAACACATTATTGCGATTTTCTACCAAATCAATCAAATACAAATGCACAGGGAACACTCAGGTCAATAAAAAATAGTTTAAAAATTTTTTAATACATTTTTTTATAATTGCCCCTCTGAAAATCTTATCTGTAATTGACCATTTTCTAACCAACCTCACTAACTGTGCCAAAATGCAATGGAATGCAGAGTTCAATTACAGTCCTGGGGTGGGTTTAGAGGCAGAGCTGATGTAAGGTCTCCATTTTACCCCTTAAACTCTCAAGACTGGAGTGAGGCCTCTCATTTTAATGACCTGCCACAGTGTCATCAAGCAATTATTCCAGGGTTAAGTGACTAAGGGGGGTTGAAAGTCACACACTGGAATAGACCTTAAAATCATCAAGTAAGCACTGCTAACCTCACGTTTACCAATGAATTGTGCAACTACAGAATATGTTTCACCATGCTCAGATTGTCAGAGAGTGTGAACTCCCCAGATGTTTAAAAAGTACAACGATTACAATTCAGCAGCTCAATAAATGTGCAATGTATATATTGTCTGTAAAAAGCTGCAATAAAAAAAATTAAAATTGGCACTTGTGCAGCTAACTCCATTTTATACTCTCAATGCTCTTGTTCCTCAATAGCACAGAACAGCATTAAATTCAAACCATTAGAGTGAACTCGGTGCATTTTAATTCACAAATCTGACATGTTTTACATTTAAAAAAATTTTTTTTGCGAACTACAAAGTCTGATAAAGCCATCATGTGGTAGCAGAGGAATCAAACAGTAATTTCCAGATGCTTACCAGTTCTGTTCAGAGCATATTGCACAAATACATGTTTTAATAGTCCAGTTTGACACAAGGTGTATGGAATTGATTTGCCGACTTACTTCTTGTATTAATTAAGAGCCCTAGTTGCAAGACACTAAACAATATGCTCATCCTATAAGCAGTCTAAAGCGCATGGCAATAGATACAGTGCCTGTTGGACCCTGGGGTGGTAATCTGGAGTCTTCATAGACAAAAAGGTTTTTGGATGCATATATGTTAAGTACTCTCAGTCCTTTTGGAATGAATGAGAAGTTAGACCTCAGCGTTGTCCTTGGCTGAATCTTCATTTAGTTATATATATTAGATTACGATTTTTCTTCCATCCTTATTGTCTTTGAGATTTGTGTGAATAGGTACAGCAGAGAGAACAACTACTAGTTAACAGGAATACTGGAGTGAATGTGATAATGCAGTGCTTTTGGTGAATGTGCCAAACTTGTAATTGCTGTTATTGACAACTTCCTATTTAAGACATATTCCTGAAACATTAAATTGGCTTGTACTGATGAAGGCGTAGGCCGAAATGTTCATAGACTGTACACTGACCACAATTTAAATTAAAAAAATTCAAAAAAACATTGTAAATGAATGAGGACTTTTTGAATAACTGCAGTTGAAAAAAACAAGTCATTTAAATCAAGGTTTCAAAAAGGAAACAAATATTTTACATGCAACTTATGTCTACAAATGAAAAGAATAATAAAATGAACAATATTTTACTGATATATAATCAACACTACAATAAAATACTAATTGTTGAGGGTGTGTATTATTGTTACAATTTGCACACCTGTATGTTTCTGTTGTTGTGGCATATGATAATTTATTTAGTTAGTTAGTTAGTAAACTGAATTGAATTGAATAGATTTATGTTGAACATGTAACACATAATAAGTAAGAAAACACACACAAAAAAATAATAACCAATAAAATGAACAGTACACATGTAAAGCAAATTCTCCATAAACAAAAATAAATAAATATTACATGTCCGAAAAGGAGTAGGAAGAAGTATACACTTATATGGTCCTACCCCTTTTCTATAACTTAAATGATGAACTTCATGTTTATCATATATATACACATAAATAATTACCTTCAAGTTCATCATATACAACTTAAATATTTACCTTAGTTTTATCAAATACAACTTAAATAATTACCTTAATGTTTATCAAATTTTCACATATTTAATCATCGTGCAGGTGCCCATTATGATTAAAAATTGGTTTTAAAGGTGTTTGAAATCATTACAGTCAGTATTGTGATGTGGGGAGCAGCAGCACCAATATCCAGATACATTAGATATTACTGATGAAACCCCCATTTTGATTAGTGTGACATCTTAGTAAAGGGCTATGGGAAACCGAATACACATCCTAAGTTAGTGAAACAGCCGAGAGGAATCTGTCCACAGTGTCACCTGAGTATCTAAAGTCCTCTGGGGCCACATCCCATAGCCAATAGCCCATAGCCTTGTTTAGTTCTGTGGCACTAATTCTCTGGAGTGAGTGCTTGAACTGATAAACTGCCCCAGGCAACCAAATCTAGCACTGGAGATCTGCTGCCACTAATTGGATTACAGCAAGCCTATGGCAAAAAAGTTAAGTTCGCCCATCAAGATATAGCTTACACACAATGTCAGAAAGACCTTCAACTGAGGAACCTGTGGCAGAGGCAATGCACATCTGGGCAGCAGTGTTAGCTAAAATATCTGTCTTTCACTGTATAAATGAAAGTACAGCATTGCAGCCCTCTAATTAAACTTGGTCTTTTTGTTTGTGTCTTCTCCCACCTCCTGCCTTTTCTGTCCCTGTCTTGCCTGTCATGTTTTGTTATGCGTTAAGTGATTGTGGGGAAAGCAACAGTCAGGAGTATATAGGGGTTTTACAAGGCTGTCATTATTTAATGCGCGGCTTAGATGAAGAAGATTCTCTGTTATCTGAGTCAGTTCAGACAGAACGTAGATGGAAATCAAATTTAGCCGATTAGCCGTGTTCATGGAATTACTTTATGACATGGCAATGTGAAATGATTGGCGTAGAAAAGAAATGAAGTGAAATGAAAACAATTAAAGTTACCCGTGTTGTGTGCCGGTATATGCTTTATTAGTTTAGGCTCATCATTAAAAAGGGATAATCCATATCGTATTTGGACAACTGGTTGTTACTACGTACAATATGTTGATGATGCTGAAAGTGAGAAAAGGCCAATATATAAGCTCTGCCAAATGGATGCTCTCAATGACAAGTTCATTGAAAAGTCTTGAATTGCAGCAAAACTTTAAAGCACCAGAAAACTTTGCAACTAACATCTATTTTGCTGCTGTCAGGTATGTAAATGAGAGGAATAATCAAATAAATGACCACTGTAGAATTAATCAATGTAAACACTGTGTTGTGATAATGATGTGTGTGCAACAGGGAGAAAGATTGTGCAGCGTATTGTATTTATGCAATACAGACATTTGGCTGTTCAGAAATTTCTTACTAACCTCACAATATCTCCTTTTTGAATTACTCAAATTAACCCTCTCTCTCTTACACACAGACACACACACAGAATAACTGCTTACTATTGCTCTTACCCTCTTACAAGTATTATTAATGTACTCTTATTCAATGCATACAGTGCTTGGTTTGGGATGGTGTCAAACCTCTATGTAAGAAATATTCATATTGTAAGACACTTGATAAAAGTGATTGCTTATGGCCAGCAAAGCAGAATAAATGCAGTGTAGTCCAGAAGTGTTTAGACAGTGACAAAATTTTTGTTGTTTTGGCTCTGTATTCCAGCACGTTGGATTTGAAATGAAACAATAATTATTATGGGGCTAAAGTGCAGCCTGTCAGCATTCATTTAAAGGTATTTACATCCATATCCAGTGGGAATTACAGCCCTTTTTGCACATAATCCCCCATTTTAGAGAACCAAATGTAATTGGACAAAGTAACCATCCTAAATAAAATAGTCGTATTTCGAACTTGGTTGCAAACCCTATGCATTCAATGACTGCCTGAAGTCTGCAACCCATAGACATCACCAGACGCTGGTTATCTTCACTTGTGATGCTCTTCCAGGACTGTACAACAGCCAACTTTAGTTCCTGTTTGTTTTGGGGGATCTTTACCATCACTCATGTCTTCAGCAAGTGAAACGCATGCTCAGTTGGTCAGGTGATAGACTTGGTCAGCTAAGAACATTCCACTTTTTGGCCCTGAAAAACTCTTTTGTGCTTTAGCAGTGTGTTTGGGGTCACTGTCTTGCAAGCTAAAGCACCATCCAATGAGTTTTAGGCATTTGGTTGGATCTGAGCAGATCTTATTTTTTATACACTTCAGAATTCATCCTGCTCCTGCCATCTCATCATTAATAAAGACAAGTGAACCAGTACCAGTGGCACCCACATATGCCCAAGTCATAACACTACCTCCACCATGTTTTAAAGATGAGTGAGGGGGTGCTTTCCATCACCTTGGTAAGGGTTAATACTCATCTTATCTGTCCATAAGAGATTGTTCCAGAATTCTACAGGTTTTTTTAAAGTACTTTTTTAAAGCAAACTCTAAACTGGCCATTCTGTTCTTGTGGCTTACCAGTGGTTTTCACCTTGCAGTAGAACCATTTGAGGTTATGCTGGTGTAATCTTTTCTTTTTTGTCTTCGAAATATCTATGCCTACATCCTGGAGAGTGTTCCTTTTCTGTTTTATAGTTGAATAGTGGTTTTTCTTTACAATGGAGAGTATTTTTTGGTCATCCACTACAGTAGTCTTCTGTGGTATACCATGTTGTTTGCTATTTCTGAGCTCAGCAGTGCGTTCTTGCTTCTTAACAACATACCAAATTTTGACACACACAATGTTTTGGCTATGTCTGATCAAATTATTTGGATTTTCCCACTCCATGCTGCTCCAAAATCAAATTCCACAACTAAAATCAACTCTAGATTATCAATTAGCTTACTAGTGCGTAACTTGTGATGCAACAATACACAGCAGGCCAAGAAACAGCTGAGCAGCCGATTGGCCAATTAGTTTTGATCCCCAAAATGGGGGGGGGGGGGGGGGGGCTATGTATAAATTCTTACAAGGTTAACCCAATATAGGTGTAAATGCCAGCAAATTCAAGCAGTCTGCACATTCACCTCATTATTCTATTCATGGTTTCACTTCAAATCCAATGTACTGTAGTAGAACACAACAAAAATTGTGTCATTGTCCAAATACTTACAGACTGCGATTATGATAAATCTGGAAGGTTATGCAGTGTTCATTCATTCATTTGTGTGTGTGTGTGTGTGTGTGTGTGTGTGTGTGTGTGTGTGTGTGCGCGTGATCTCCAGTCAGAAGACATAAATTAATCATCTACCTAATCCACAGAAAAGACAGGCCAAAGAAGTTGGAATCTGACATACACCCACCCCCACCCCCCCACTTACATTCAATTATGGATTTTGGAGATCACCACAAAACTGAAATGTTCTTTTAAAATTACTTTATTTGTGGGAATGATCATTTAATGAAATTTAGTGGCTTCATGCACTTGACAGGCTGTGTGAGATTTTTCAGAATGAGACAGAACAACAGCAGATCTCCCAGATTGCATTTTAAAACAATATTGCCTTTTTAGAGATGAATAATGATGATAAGAATACTATAAAACAGAAACCAATTTTTTATGATGAAATGAGGCTCCTGACATGCTTGTTTATCGACAGAATTTCTTTAAAATAAGCTATGCCATACAAACCAATAGATACACCCAGGAAACATAAATACAACAGCGTTCAGAGAATGCACAGTTGCTCTACAGGTCCTGCAAAACATGAGGGAGCAGACTGTACAGTGCTGGAAGCTCATTGACTAACTACCCACCACAGCTAGGCTGATAGTGTGTCACTGCATAGTTTTTTTTTAGAGTTCTTTACATTTGCAATGTAATTTATTTATAATGATCTTATTGAATTAATAGCCCCTTATGTAATTACAGTTTATTGTAATTAACTCATTTGCTGTGTGCCTTCTTTGGCAACTCAGTGCCTATATTCTTGTCATGTCAAAGCTGTAGGAACCTCATGTGCCTAACCGTGTAATGAAGAAACCCTGTGTCTCACAAGCTTGCTATTTCATCTGCTATAGACTGGGGCTCCTGGGAAAATGGAGAACATTGGGTTTTAAAAGTCCCCCTCCTTCTCTGTCTCATTATCTCATTTCTGCATTATCAGACAGAAAGATACCTTTTGCTGACATGAACGGTAACTTTATTGCTGTTTCTGCACTAAGCTTAGATGTGAAATGAAGGAGCATTTCGGGGAACACAAGAAAGCTCCCTGTTCTGATTCTCCCAGGCTCCTGCGCTTGCCGTTTCCTCCTCTGTTACCAGTCACAAGGTCACTCTTAATGCTGGCGTGAAGAATAAATGTTCAATTCATCTTTTGCTGAAAAGTACATCACTCATACCGCCTTTGCATGTAGATTCTGTAGAGTACATATTTATTGACACCATTAATGAAAATGAGGGGAAAAGGCTGTAGTGTCTCCTATACAATCAATTTATTTGGGTGACCCACCCAAATTGGTTTTCCCCCACCCAAAAAAGATTTTTCGATATTTAGTTGCTTATTCCTAGAAGTAACACACTATACTTTTGAATTTGTTATTTTTTCTTTGAAATGTCAAAGTAACAAAGCTGTTGTTATGCATTGTTTCTTCAAAAGAAAAAGTCCCCTGCCCTAACCAAAGTTATCAACATTATTTGGATTAATGTTAGCTAAACCAATCCAGCATTCACCCAGCAAACTTCGCTTAAATGTTAACTTTTCACTGTTGACAGAGATGAGCATAGAAAAATTATTTTGAAAAAAGAAGGCTGGAGGTGGAGGGAGAAACAGCACCACAGAAAGGTTGCCATAACACTACTCATATAGTAACAGTTACAGTTAACAGTTAGGGCCAACTTACTTTAATTGAAATTGGCAAAAATCATTCTGCTTAGAAATGGATATCAGGCACCAATTACTTCAAAGCCCTTAACTTATGCTTAGAATTTGTATGTGATTATATTAACCTCCAAATCATTCTGACAGCATAAAGGTTTGTACAGTATGTAACTGAGACCATTACTGTAAATATGGTTTCAGTTTTGGTTCCTTTTGCATTCACGACCAAAGTATAAATAAATAAATAAATGAAATAAATTGCCGAAACACAAAATGTGAACTCTGTATGCGCATCAAAATTTAATAACCTTTTAATAGTTACAATGCAGTTTAATAAATAATTCCCCTACCCGGACACATACTCTAAGTAAACCGCTACAAATGAATTCTCATAACATAACATAACATAATGACCATTCAGCCCAACAATGTTTGCCATTTTTCTAACTAAATTGTACCTAGTGCTCTGATTACCTAGACTAGACTAGATAGTATCCAACACTGTACCAAGCCTGGTGTTCTACCTCTACTACATGACTTGGCAGGCTATTCCAGACATTGACTACTCTCTGCATGAAAAAAAATCTTCCTAATGTCTGCACAGATTGTACCTTATGCTGATTTTCATTTATGTTCCAATTCTACTAACAAAACTCAAGCTGAAGAATTTCTGGTAGTTCACTTTGTTAATCCCTTTTATGAATTTAAAAGCCTCAATCAAATCACCCCTAAATCTCCTTTTACTAAGCTCAAAGAGAACACTTTAAGTCTTTCCTCATTGCTTTTATCTTTCATATCAGAAATCAGTTAGGTTGCCCTTCTTTGAACCTTTTCCAGAGCCTCTATATCTTTCTTGTAGCATGGTCCCCAGAACTACACACAATACTCTGAGTGTGGTCTAACAAATGTATTTTATAAGATAAGTATAACTTTCTTGATTTATACTTTCGGCAATATATCCCAGCATCCTGTTGGCCTTTTTTACTGCTACAGCACAGTGCCTAGAACCCAAAAGGCTTTGATCAACCATTGCTTACAACCAAGTCCTTCTCAAATTGGGCATATTCCAGTTTTGTTGCTCCCATAAAGTAAACTTTCCTTATGTTTTTATTTACCACATACAGAACTTTACTTTCGTCTCCACTGAATTTCATTTGCCAGGCTTCCGCCCACTTCTGGATGTTGTTTAGGTCTTCTTGGATTAATTTAATAGATTCCAAAATATTAGCTAGGCCACCTAATTTTGTATCATCTGAAAATTTGACTAATGTACTTTCTATGTCCCTGTCAAGGTCATTGAAATAAATGAGTAAGAGTAGTAGAGTACCAGCACCAATCCTTTTGGGACTCCACTTTCCACAGTTCCCTGCTCAGATAATATTCTTCCTACTGCTATTCGTGTTCTACCTGGTAGCCAGCTCTGAACCCACTCTGAAATATCTCCTATAATTCCTACGGTTTCATTTTGCTAATACGTCTCTCATGTGGTACCTTATCAAATGCTTTTTGGAAATCTAAGTATATAATATCATAAGACTTGCTACAGTCAAAACACTTGGTAGCTTCTTCAAAGAATACCAAAACGTTTGTCAGGCATGCCCTTCCCTAGCAAAAACCATGCTGGCTATCCTTCAGGATGTTGTTATTTTCAAAAGGTTTGGAACAAACTCCCATTACAAATAAGACAAGCAACCTCTGTTGATAGTTTTAAGAAACAGCTCAAAACCCATTTTTATGATCTTGCTTTCAATTAATTTCACCTTTTTATTTTAACACCATTGTTATTATTTTATATTTCTTTTATATTTCTTATACTTGTTTTATGCTTTTTTTTAAATCTTAGGATTGTTTTTATCATTATCAATTTATTTTATTACTATTATTTTATTTTATTTATTTTATTTTTATTTTATTAGTATTATTATTTTTTCTTTATTGTTTATTTATTTTTATTTTTAATTTACGTCATTTCTGCTATTATCATTATCAATTTATTATATTTCTATTTTTCTCTTATCTTAATACATGTGGTACTGATTTCTATTGTTTCTCTTGTAAAGCACTGAGCTGTATTTTATGATATGAAAGGTGCTATATAAATAAAGTGTATTATTATTATTATGAATAACACTTCTTCTAACTTCTTCTGTCTCTAATTATAGATTCCAGTATTTTACATGTGATGCAAGTTAAACTGACAGGCCTGTAGTTTCCTGGATCGGTCCCCTTTCTTACATCTTGGTACTATATTACCTTGCTTCCAGTCCGCAGGTATTTCTCCAGTTGCTAAAGACAGTCTAAAAATACCTGCCAGTGGTTTAAAGATGATTTCACCCAACGCTTTGAGTCCCCTTGGGTATATGCCATCAGGGGCAGCTACCTTATTTGTCTGTAGTTTATGTTATCTATCCTTTATCACAATATCTGCTAGATGAAGAGAAGCAAAACGCATGTAAATTCCCTTTGTCATCCATCTCCATGGAGAAAGTCAATAAAAGTCAAATCAAGAGACAGATGCTTGTTGACCTACGCAAATCAGTTCATGGGTATTAAAAATACATAAGCAGTTAAACATACCAGTAAGGACTGTTAGGGCAATGATGAAAAAGTTGGAAACATTTTATAGTTGCAATCTTACCAGTAAGAGGGCACAACTGCATGTTTTGCAAAAGCCATCTTTTTAGGGACTTACTGAAAACTTGTGTAATTTGAAAGAGCAGTTTGTAAGTGTAAATGTAAGAATATCTTGAAATATCTTGTACTGGGATCTCTTGTACTTTTTGTTTTACAATACTGTCACAAGACTTTTGCAAGGGAGGATTGAATGGTTAAAGCAGCACTTCACCCTAAATGATTTTAGTCTGAAACATTCCTTTAAGAAATGGGGGTCACTATTGCACTGAATCAATGGGTTTAGTGTAACACGGCGAAGACCAGCTGCCACCATGACCACAGCTGCTGGTAGCAGGTATCAGCTGCACAGGCCAGACTATATCAGCTCAGGCTATATGTACCAGTATTTCCACTATTATAATTAATTTAGACTTTTAACTGCTGATGCTGATATCCAAGCTGCTGCTGACAGAAGTGCCATATAAATAATCACACAGTCCATGCCAAATGGTTCATCAGTAGGAATTAAATGCTCTTATCTAGTCTTTTATTCACTTGCCATGCCTGATCCCTAATACCAACATGCTGGGTCACAGAAGATCAAGTCATCTATTGGACAGCAGGCTCAAGGCAGTGTATGGTTGGGCTTCTTTTGTTTTCTTCTGGTTTAATATGATTTTCTAAATCACACTATGGAGGGTTTCTCAATAATTCAAATGAGGCAAAATAACAGTGGGACAGTGGAGAACACGTGTCTCTCACATGCAGAAATGTTGCCTCTGGAGACAATCAAATTGATTGACAGGTCTGGCTGATTTGAGCTTGCTCTAGGTATGATTTTTAAGCAGCACAGAATTATCAGGGCTGTTTTATCACAGCTAATTGAAAATTAGTCCACAGGGAGGCATTATAAATTGATTATAATAGCTTCTGCTCATTCTGTCCTTATTACTTTAAAGAGAAAAGTATATAATGTAATATTCAAGCAGTTGTGCCTGTTAAACCATAGTACTTTTTACACTGGTTGTCTAAATTTGCTTGACCATTACTTCCATGGTGTTGTCCATCCATCCATCCATTATTTATACCCGCTTATCCTGAGCAGGGTCGCAGGGGGTGCTGGAGCCTATCCCAGCATGCATTGGGCGAGAAGCAGGAATACACCCTGGACAGGACACCATTCTATTGCAGGGCACACACGCCATTCACTCACACACTCATACCTATGGGCAATTTAGGGTCTCCAATCGGCCTACCAGCATGTCTTTAGACTGTGGGAGGAAACCGGAGTGCTCGGAGGAAACCCACGCGGACACGGGGAGAACATGCAAACTCCACATAGAAAGGCCCCAAGCCGAGATTTGAACTCACAACCTTCTTGCTGTGAGACCTGTGATGTCTGTGATGCCAGAAGTTAGTACCAGGAAATCATATTCATGTAGCCATTTTCTCTATTCACATTTTGGTATTAACAACTATATAAAAACATGTCACACCAGCTATTAACCTCCCAGACATTTTTAAAATAGTGAAAAGGTACCGAACAACAAAAAAAGATGAGAATTTGGCGTAATTTTTGACCGTAGACCGTAGTTTGGTTTTTTACCTAATGAGAAACTACATACCCCTACCGGGAGCATTGTAACCCTAACAGCCCAGTTAACTGCCCCTGATAGTGACTCCAACATGGCCTGAATTCTAATGGTTTTCACACATATTAATGCTCTTGCTGTCAACCTTAAAAAACAATGCAAAGTTGTTTATTGTAACTGCCATAACATTAGCTAGCTAGATTAGGACTAGGGTAGGCTGAAATGCAGGAAAATTATGTCGTTGAACTCAATGCTGTATGGAAATGTAGGCTTCTTGCATACTATGGCCAGTAAAGACATTTAATTCACAAAACATTTCATTCGATAAATGTCTTTACTTACTATTAGAAACTATTTTATTGTTTTGCATTATGGTGGTCCATAGGTGTATTTTGGACAAGTTGCTTATATTTAAGGTATCTATTTAAGGTATTTAAGGTATCTGTAAATACCTATGGCAAACGACAGGGACAATTATACTTATTGGTAACAGAAGACACACCCCACTTCTGTGGTCTATATGAAGACGCCAAAAGGACGCAGCAGCTTGTGCAGGCTGGCACGGAAACAGCTCTCACAAAAAAACATAAGTCCAGCTTGAGCCACTTCGGGTAACTTAATGTTAATGTTCAATCAAACGACTGAATGTTTACCATGCCATGGGAACGTCCTGAATTGAATGCTGTCCTGTCTTAGCTAACTGCTGCAAATGGAAACAAAAAATATTACTGAGCTGATAGGTTTGAACAATTAAGGTTAGCTTTAAGTTGGTTTCTGTGTCTTAACTTCATTCTCAATACACATTCCCACACACACACACACGCACACACATACACACACACTGTAACAGCCTCCCATTGTTAGAGACAGATGGCCACATATAGAGTTCAATCATTGATTGCAACACAATACTTAAACCCTCACTTGTAGCTGTCTCGTTGTGATTCAGACCGTGGCGAGTCTCCCTTTGTGCATCGTAATAAAACCTTTTCAATTGGAAAGTGGTCCTCAATGTGTTACTTCACCGGTCCCGACTAGGTTTCACAAGGGAGAAGATTCCCAACAGAGCTATTCAAGATGATTTATTAGCAAGGCATATAATGTGTCGCCAAGATATGAAGGTATTGCATAATTAGCTAAGATAAGTATTTGCTGTACATCACATCACAATACACTTAGAGAATTTGGTTACACTGACAAGGCATACAAATAGTATACTCCTTAACCATTGCACACCGTGAAAATGTTAGCAAAGCATAAAAACTCAAGTAGCCAACTTATCTGTAATATCTTCTACTTAAGGCCGATCTGCTCTGGTTAGCTGTTATTATCTAGCTAGCTAACTGTCTCTAACAAGGTATTGCGGCGAAGGGAACAAATGCACAAATTCCCTATAGGTATACAAAACTAAATACACTGAATACCTTTAAATGAAATCCATAATTCTGCAGGTCTACAGGTATGCTCATCCCAGAGAAATACCAACGTCGCCAAGTGGTGTGTCGTTCGTGAATGATTTGTTCCTTTTGAACTAATATTTCTGGTGCATGAAAGGAACTGACTCCCATCCATGTATGGATTTGTTTCTTTCATTCAGTAAGTCAAATTTGGAACTTGCCATTTGCTGAAGCTGCAGCTACCCCTCCTATTTAAGCATTTTCACCACTGGGCTCTGTCTGTAGTAGCCATTAGCCAACGACAGCATTGATCCGCTTGAGCGGGGCGTGCTTTGCGCTCTGAGCCCCTCCCGTCGGTGTGACCGAAGTAACAACAGTTCAGTTCCTGAACTTAGTGATGCATGGCATCAGTAGAAGTCATAAAATTAGGACAGCCACCGACTATGAAGATAAAGAGTGTTAAACTGAAATGTAAAATCTCAATTTTAGCTAGTTATTTTACAAACCGTTTGATTCACTACATACCGTTTGCACAAATAAAGCCAGAAATTTGTAAGTAATTGTCTCACATTGCTAATTAATGTGCTCTTAATTTTAATATTTAATCTAAGCCTATAGCCATTATATTGTTATCATCAACCCTTCTGTCATTTGCATATAATTTAGTAGTAATTTGTGCCATTTATTTGCGAGCTAACAGTAAATGCTACTTGAGTGAATTGCAAGAAAACATGTCCATATAGGGTATAAATTATAAAATCGGCAAAATGTTTCAAAAATGTTTTTGAATCGCATAATAACAGTGTCAGTCCGTGCTAGGCTCTTGTAGTAATTCACATACAAAGCACAGTATGTCACATTTCTTGCCCTAGGAATGCGAGTCAGAAGTCGGAATCAGTCACTGTCACTGCATGACTCTCGTTCTCATTCGCGGGAGTCAGAACGAGAGCTGAGAAGGAACCGAATCTGGGAATGAATCATTTTAGGGAAATGAGTCAGAGAATTTGTGTCCCTGAAAGGAACCAGAACACCAAAATGTACCTCAGACATTACTTCACCGTGCCTCCTTTGCCTACTTGGAGAAGCCTGGACTGCTTGCTAGCTGCTCTAATATGAACCTGGCACACTTGACAATGCCCTGATCTTAAGTTACCCTGTTTTGATCAGCTTTTATGTTCAGCAACTTTCAACAACTTGCTTATATATTCTTTTTGAAAGCACTCTTTGCATACATGCTTTATAAAATTAATTCAGAAAATTGATCACAAAAAAAGCGAAGCACACACTTAATTCCAGAAGAGTTTGTTTCAAATCAATTGGAATATACAGCACTATTTGGCATTTTCTCAGTTTTAATTAATTGCAAGTGAGCAGCTCTGAGAGCTCTCTGTGATACCCATGAGGCAACTCTGCTAGGACTGGGGATAATAAATAGGGTTTAGATAGTTGTAGCGTCCCCTTACTGGTAGTAAAGACAGAGGATCTCCACCAACCCCAGAGAATGCTGGCAACACCAAATGGAACAATGCTGCTGGTGATCATTTCTGGATATACTTCCTCAAATTAATCTACCATCAGTGTTGATCTATTGGTTGTTCCAAACATGAGTACCTCTCTGACTGGTGGAATTCTTGTCTGTTTTCTATGAGTACAGTGACAGGACACCTGTCTTTCACAAAGAAACCTCCACAATGCCATTTCATATTTTTGCAAGTATTATTCAGCAGAAAGCATTGAGTTCACTCATTGCAAAGACATATCTACTGCACTCGCTAAATTGTTCTGCATTTAGTTTCCAAGTCCCCTGCAACTAATTGAATGTTTTAGGATGTAGCAGGTAGCAGATAGCCATTGCAAAGCTGCTTTAGTACTTGGAATTTCCAACAAAACACTTTCCCAAGGTATGCGTGTGCCTAGGTGCCCTTGACTTACATAAGCCAGAGTTATTTTGATGCTGTGCCATTAGCATAAAAACAGAGTGTGGTGCCAGTGAATGCCCACAGAGGAAGCAGTTCAACTGCAGGTCAAACTGATGGCTAATCAAAAAGCCTAGTACGTATCTGCCTCTTATAAATATATATATAAAATTGTTGATGGGAAGGATAATTTTATTTATCTTTCATAATGGGAATGATGAATCTCTGAAGTGAAAAAGAAAATGCGTACCTTGCCTGAGGAATTCAGACTAAGGAACTTGTAAGTAAAACTGAAAAAGAAAGGTCTTTTCTCTGATACAGTATTTAATAGCCAACATTTTGGCAGCAAGCTGCCTGATGTCGGCTAGTAAATACTGCAACAATGAATCTCTAACGTACAGTATTTTAGATATTTGTCCTTGACGACTTTCCATTACATTACATTTATTTGGCAGATGCTTTCATCCAAAGCGATGTACAAAAAGTGCATTTTTCTGCTGCCCATGGCCCCCTAGTGCCATGGGCAGCAGAGCCCACAGAATGGAAATAAAGCCAAGATCCACTATTTATTTAAAAATAGGCAACAAGCACACCTTGATTCTGGCCAACAGCGGCACTCGTTCCCATTTCAGCGCTTAGGGAAATAAATGGCAGAAAAACAAAAGGAGACTCCTCACCCCCAATGGTTTATTATACCTTCTCTGGCACTGGCCTGTCTTCGGGCCTGAGAGGGTTTATTTAAATTCATTCCATTTTTGGGGGGGTGAATATCAATCTGGCCACATGATATAGTGTTTGAAAGTGTTAAAACTCATGATTCTATCTCATTAAACTATTTTATGATGCCAATGTTTTAGCTTTTTTGATGAGTAATGGCCAAGCAGTCCCTTGGTATAGCAAATGGGAGCAGCCTCGAACAAGCAATGACTCAACCTGCCCAGTACACAGCCAGCCAATGGCAAGCTGTAAGAATAGCATTTTAACCAATGAAATAATGTTTCTAACAGTGTATAGATTGTTAGGCTTAAAAGAACACGCATTGTGTCTCCTACTTAAACAAGCCATAACGTTTTTCAGTATGCACCCTGAAAACAGCAAAAAAGTTCTTGAGACTTCATGCCTCAAAACATTTCTCAAAAAAAAAGACTTTTATGTATTTTTGCATTAAAATTGCAGGAATGTTATGCCATTGCCATGCCAGCTCTGAGTGGCTATCTGTGTACCTAACTAGCCAGCTAGCTATCAGTTGTGAATTATACAGATAGTTATTGTTAGCTAGCTAGGTGAATGCACTTATAAACCTAGCAAAGTGATTAAGACATGTCAAGAATGGTTAATAATACTGAATAAATGTTGAGAATTACAGTAGATAGTTAACGTTAGTTAACGTACTAGCCTGTAAGCTAGTAGCTAAGAAGGCTAGTCTCTAAGAACGTTGTGAAATAGATAGCTAACGTAAGCTAGCTATGTGGATACACATATAAACTGAGCGGTTTTTCATTAAACCCCAACAGGAAGCTAGAAGGTGAGCTATTATTTAGCTTGCTATCTGTAATTTAGGATTTCAGCATGCAGCAGAAAAAAACAGATTGATATCTGTTACGATGTCTGGTGTGTGGAACGTATACAAAGTCCAAAAGCAGCCCTAGGGCCAGTCGCAACATTTTCAATGGCGGTTTTTCAAGGGGCGGCATTACCACAGCTTCTTGTTACAATGATTTGGATTAAGTATCTGAAGACACACCACTCCAACTATTCGTAGTTAAGCTAAACAGAAAACACTGGATGATACTTTTAAAAGGCAGGAAACTTTTCCACAAGAACGTGACGAGGCCAATAAATAACACAGAGGATAACTAAATTGTGTTAAAGGGATATTTCACTTTGGTTTAACAAAATTGATTTTGTGGAGCCACCCCTTCATATTTCATAGCCAAAATAATTATTTAAAGAGATATTTCACTTTGGTATAGTAGCCTAATTCTGTGGAGCCTACCCCAATGTATTTGCATAGCATGAATACCAGAAGCATCAGCTATCCCTTGTCACCGTTAACTGCATTGCCATTCCTCCTGCTTGTCTGGCTCCAAATTAACTTCCATTCATTCTCAGGACCTTGCTGAATGAAGTTTTAAAGCACAATGGAGTAAAATGTAAACAGTATACCCTGTGCCTTAGTGTCTCAAAATCCATCCAAAACAGCTAAATTGTGAATTGCTGAAAATTATAAAATAATTATATATTTCACTACAAATAAACTGTTTTGACTCTTGAAACTAATTTCTGCACCATTTTCATTTTTTCATCAGTATAGGGAAATGGGTATGTACAGTAGGGGTCTGAAAACCTATTCAAAACCTCTGAAAAATGTTTAGTCCATTAGACATATTAGAAGAGGAACAAATTACATAATGCAAAAGCACACACTTTGGTACACACAGCTAAATATGTAATCGTACACTCCAGTACTTCAATAAAACAGCACTTTTTTTCTGTACTCAACAGTATGAAATTATATTGCATGCCCAGTGATGACATTTCTTTGTAGTGTGTTCCACAAATGTTGCTGTTTATAATCAGTCAAAGGGAAATTTCACATTCATTGAACACATATGGCACACAGTAAATTTGAATAAGCACTTTTCAGTGGGTCACAGACTCAGTAAGGGGGGAGGGGGGCACACTTTCACCAACAGTTATGTTAGCCAATGATAGTGCTCTATTTTAGGTGGAAAACTAGGGGAGGCACCTGGGGTGGCCAATCAAATTTCAGAGGTGGCCGTTCCCTATTGGCCCCATTGGACACATCCCTGCTCAGATCGGGAAACAAAAAAACCTTGAATGGGACATACTCGATTCTAATTGGTCCAAGGGTGTGCATTAATTTTCAATGACGGGACACCTCGGCCCTTTAACAGTTCTAAAATCAATTTGCTACAAAATCCGACATTCGAAAGCAGTTAAACAGCGACAACATTATTTTCGATCGAATGCCATTTTGTGCCTGCATACACCCCCTCCCTTTTTCCATGTCAAATATCACAATTATCAGCAACATTGAATCACAGTTCTAATTCATGTAGCCTATAGCTTGATTTAGGGTTGCCAACCATCCAGTAAAATACAGAATTGTCCCTTATCTGGACAGTAGTAGAGGCATTCCATATTTAACGCATTTTGTTTTGTATCCTTGTGAACAATTGCGTTTATAGTTTGAATATAATTAAATAGTTGGCAAACTAGCTAGCTGGAATAACAAGCATGCCTTGAGGCCATTTTTACCTAAAACCCAGCTGAATTTTAATACTAGCTAGGTAACGTGAGTGAAAGCAAGCCTAGCACAGCTAGCTTGCATTCTAGAGGGACTAGAAAGACACTGTGTCTACACTGCATGAGCAGATCATTTTAAAAAGCAAGACAGAGCTAGGGAGATAAATTTGATTATGATAACAGTTAATGCTAACTAAGCAGCTTCCACAAAGTTAGCATTAGCTCATTCTAATTCTTAATGGGAAACCCCATTGACCAATAGTAGCAACCTTAGCATGTAGGCAGGAGTAGCTTGTAAACACTTGTAACAATGTGACTACACACAGGAAGGGTTGTAGCCTCTGACTTACTGACCATGGAACTGACCCTCTACTGAGTCATGTTCACCATTAACCTTTACTTGTCAACCAAGGTCTTGTGACCTTGTAATAAATGCTCGGCTTGATCAATTAGGCATCAGCTTGGGGCAAGGAACATCCCCTTTTTGGAGGAATGGGGAGCCAGATTTAACAGGCTTAAACATGAAAGCAGTAATCAATGGTCTACCTATCCATGTTTTATCGACTGCTCCATTACTACAAGCCAATCAAATGTTTGTGTGCCTCCATTACATTACATTACATTTATTTATTTGGCAGACACTTTTATCCGCAGGCATTTATCGAAAGCCTCCGACAGCTGTTTTGAGGAACAAGTATTTGCATATTTTTCCTCTGTACCACTCTTTCAGCTGGAACCAAGTGGAAGATTTGTGAAAACCCCAGGTAGTCTTTCCTGGAACTGTCACGAGCCCGGCTTCAAAGAAGTAGTTCCTCAAGAGTCCCTTTACACTTGCCATGGACCTTGGACTAGCTGACGAGCTGACGCATCACCTAACGGAATTAAGGACTGGACTCCCCTTTTATTGCCGTTATTGAAACACATTTTATTTAACACTGATATCAAATCATAGAATAGCAGAAAACATGTAATACCTGATTAAGTAATTTTACTGCTGTTTGTTGTATTTGTTTTGCCATGTGTGTGTTGGTCTAGAACTGCAAACTCCATGACCATATTGTTTTACATTGTTAAAACATTTTATGAGATTGATTAAGGCTCAGATGTTAGAATTCTTATGGGTTGTTGAACTTGATTGTTCTGAATAAACCTGACGAAACCTCACTGCATTTATTGGTACGTCATGTGAGTATAGTTGAAACAGACACATTTAATTATCTGTCCTCACAATTCTTCAGTATGTAGAAGCAGTTTCCCCAACACACACATGGCAAGTTTATCATTCAGGTTGTACATTTGAAACTATCTGATGCAGGGCTTGAGGCAAGAGAGATTATGTCTGTAAAGTAGGCAGTATACTTTGTAAGAAGTAGAACTTTTCGAGCAAAAAGACGCAATGAGAACAACTGAAGAACAAAAAGACGCGGTGTTGTGTGTTCTCATGGTGCAGTGTGCGACGGCCTCCAGGGAGAACTTTTAGAAAATGTCTTTCTTGTTCTCCGACCTCCCCCTCTCAGCTATTGGTCCAAATATCACATGGATTGTTACGTCACGGTTGAGAGTTCAGAGGGCAGACTTCACATGCTAATGTAAGGCGGGTCAACGCCAATTTCCCTTCTGTAGAGATGGGAATTATGTGAGTTCCCGCATGTTTGATGAATGGTGCTACTCGTTTCAGCAAGTCATCAAAACGCCTAGCATACATTCGGAAATAATACAAAGTGGACCCCCTTGTCTAAACTCCGCATTTGCGCATGTACAGGCAAAACTCTCCATTCTCCGTCCTACTCTGATTTAGAGGGTGAACGTACCATCTCCTTCATTTTTTTAAATTCTATTGTATAGCTAGATAAACTAAAGCCACTTTAAACACTTTAAACTTTTGGTTTTGTGTTGTGATCTCGCGTAGCCCTTCTCTTTATACATCCATGGCGTAGCCGCAAGATGGAGGTCTGGGCGAGATTCCAGCCCCAGTTAATAGCTGCCTCATAATTATTTACTCCCCAGCAGTGAGGAGTGACTTTAAACGGTGCAGTGTTCTCACTGAGTATACCGACAACAGTAGCTGGGTTTACATGGAGCCTAATATTCCGATTAAAATCAGTTCAAAAGCCCAAGCAGAATGAAAATGCTCCATATAAACACCTCAATCAGAATAAACAGGCCCAAACCAGAGGGGTAGTTTAAACCTTTTCATAAACCGATCAAAAGAAAAATTGTACCATGTAAATGATGAAACTGATTATTTTCTGGCTGCGTTCTTTTTGTGCATGCCCACCGCCTTGACGTAAATGCGTGGTGACGTTCGTTTCTCTCCACTTCCAAAAAATGGCGGCTTCCAAGCAGAACTGGACCACAGTTTTTAATCCAGACTCTGAAAGAATTGAACATTATTGGACGCCTAGACGGTAGGAAAATAAAAAAATAATGATCTATACAAAGTCCACGAAAAAATGAATGAAGCCGGGATAGACCGAAGCATTGAACAAATTATAAACTGCTGGAAAACTTTGAAGACCACCTATTACAAGGCTAAATCCCACAACAACAAAAGTGGATCATACCCCACCAACTTCCCTTTTTACAAAGTAATTCATGTTATTCAAGTAATTCAACACTCATGCGCATGTCACACAGCTGTTCCGATTAAATGCGTCGGCGCATGTAAACACTAGACCGTATTAGATCACATCCCATGTAAACAGTTGACCCGAAATCTTCAATCGGAATGATTTTAATCCGAATTTTAAAAAGTGTGCATGTAACCGCAGCTAGTGTTCGTGGACATGTTTGCCTGTGGTTCTCAATCCTGAAGTTCTTTCTTCTTACTGAGTATACTGCCAGTTTAAGTGCGAGAAGCTCTCTTCTGAGCTATTGCCAAATGAAACTCGGGGATCAAAGAAAATGAAGAAGCATCCTCGCCATACGGAGCAATGCGCCTTTTCCACGTAACAAAATGAGTCAGCCTACACAACATGACCCCACTGATGTTGGACAGTTTTTCAGTTTTTGCACAATAAATGGAAATGTACAAATAATTATCAATAAGGCATAATCTCTTGTTAGCTAACTAACGCAAGCTTGCTAGCTAGCCAATTTGCCTGAACAAAAGATAATTTAACAAACATTGCATAGTAACCGCCTGGCACTATGTGCGGGCAGCCAGGAACTACTTGTAAATTATTCTTGTAATGAAATTGTTTATGAATGTTAATACCAAAATCATGTATGTTATTTTATGTATTACTAAAAATGTAGGCTGTGTATCATATGAGATGAGTAATAATTGATATAAATGTAACCATATATAACAATGTTGTATCAATAAATCTGAACTGATTTCAGTTTGTGAGTCAGTCAAAGTGTTGATTTCAGCGCTTTGAAACAACACATCAATGTGCAAATCTGCAGGTGTGAGCCATTGCCTTCCCTCTCTCTCTCTCTCTCTGTCAGATGTAAGACCGTATTTTGTCAGTGTGTATGAAAATGTCATGAAAGGAGTGTTTGAAGTACAAAAGGAACTATCCAGCAGGATTCCTGACACACCAGTCGGGGGGAGTTTGGGGGTTGGGGCAAGAGATACCACTCTCCACTCTTCAGTGGGGGGAGTAGGGGCTGAGAATGAGAACAGAGAACACTTCAGAAACATAAGTGAAAAGGAGGGGAAAATCTCAGCTTTCTGTTTCTCTATTAATTTTTCCCTTTGTAACCATGTCATACCAGTGCTCTCTCTCTCACCTCTCTCTCCTTTTCTCTCTTTCACCTCTCTCTCTCTCTCAGTTCAGTGTGAATTTGATGTACACCTCATCCAACAGTGTGGTTCTCTCCCAGCTACATTGACTGGTCGAACTATGCCTGTATTATCTGACAAAGCTTTGCCTGCATGTTTCTTACTATGATTTAGCAGAAGTTTAGTTGTGCCCCTCTCTCTCTCTCTCTCTCTCTCTCTTCCTCCATCCCTCTCTCTCAAGGCACTTCAGTGTATAATTATGTTGGCCCCATACAGTGACCTACCTACATGCTCTCCATGGGCAGTGTGCACAATGAGCGAGGCAAATGGGGAGACTGACAGTGATGAAAGATACACATTAGAGACAGATTGATGCTATAAATAGATACAGTAGATAATTACTGTGGGTAGGTTCTCTGGATAGCCCATAGATGAGCATGTCCTTAGATGAGAGTTGTCATATTCCTTCATTTGTCATCACTTTTTCAGCATTACCTCCTACTCTCCTCAAAAACGGTGAAAAGCCAACACTACTCTCTCACAGTTTTATACACATTTCAGTCTCTCTACACCAAAGTACACACTTCTGTGCCACTCAGTTTGATGTGTCAATATGTATATCTCGGTATGCAATGCTTTGTGTGTGTGTGTGTGTGTGTGTGTGTGTGTGTGTGCAGGTCTTCACATTACTGTACTGTATCTGTGCAGTGTGTGCAACATGGTGGAAACATTAATTTCAGTGTGAATGCATTTGTTTGTCGCTGCTGTGAATCAGTTTGTTAGCACAGTATATGAGCTTCAATACATGGCACTTGTGTGAACAAATTTCAAAGCATGCCAGTTTATGTGAGTGGGTGTGTATCAGTGTACAGTATTACAGAATATTTGACTGCAGGTCCCTTTAAAAAAGCCTCGCCCTCACACTGTTACGACTGCCGGGTATGCTCTATATAATTACACTCTCAAACCCAATTCTTCCTCTCTCCAATCTCGCATAAGCCTTTTCCACCCATGTTCACATCTTCATTAACTCTTTCATCACTGTCTCTTATCAGCATTTCATTTCTTATTTTCTCTCTTATAAGAAACAATTTATGTTTTTCCCTAAATATATCCCCAACAATAGTTCCCCACATGTTCACCAGTACTGGCACACACCATTTGCCAGTCCCCTCTGAACTGGTCCCCAAAGCCATAGCACTCATCCACCCTGCTTTCCTCCCTTTCATCCTTCATTCTTTTCATCGTATTTGCATAGTACGAGAGCAGCTCTTTCCATGGCTCTGCTTTCTCTCTGTTCAAGCCTTCATCGTTTCTGCATGCACAGAGAAGACATGCACACACACAAACACACTTACACATGCAGTAACTTGAATCTACATCTTTCCCCACCCATTTCTCCCCTTCTTATACCCACTCTCATCTTTTACTCATCAGTGGTATCCCTCTCTCCCCAGCTGTCTAGCACTCTCTGCATCCATCACCATCTCTGTCACTCTTTTAAACGAAGATAGAAAAAAGAAACACTCCTTTCTTACTGTGTAGTGTTCTCCTCTTCTTTTCGCAGAAGCCTTCATGCACAGAGAAAGTGACAGAGGATAAAGGAAAGAAATAGGAAAGACCCAGGCTCTAGCTGTTGCAAAAACAAGAGAGAGAGAGAGAGAAACAGGCAGATTTTTTTGAAAAAGTGGATGAAAAATCACTGTGAGACTATAAAGATTTTGTACTGTAAAACCCTGTTAAGTCCTGTGCAGGCTATGTGCATATGACTGCACATCCTTTATTCTGAATGGGACCTCCCATAATAACAGTACTAGCAGCTCTATTTCCTTGGTCTTCACTATCAGCCTTCCTTTTTCACTCCCTCTCCCTTTTGCTGTGTCTCTCTCGTTCTCTCTCGCGCACGCTCTCTCTCCCTCCTTTCCTCTTCACAGCAGCATATTCAAACAGCCCTGATCTCTTTCAGCTGGTTGGTTGGTTTGTTCCCCTCATTTTCCTCCCTCCCAACCTCTCCATTTCAGTCATACTCCCACCCCTCCCCCCTGACAGAGCTTCCTATCCTGCCTCCCACTCTCCAGCTCTCTTGTATCCCTGTCATTACCCAGAAACACGGTTTATCCACCTCTCCTTTACAACCTCCCATACTCTATTTTCATATTCTGCTTTCATGTTCCTCGCTTTAAGTTATGAAGGGAAGTCTTCAGCAATGTACACAACAAAGAGCATAGACATACAGCCATATACATTACAAGGAAGAGAAAATAGTGGTAAATATCTGGTTTTACGCAAAGCGTCCTTTGAAACTGAAGAATGAAATTGAAGATCATCATCTATTATGGGGACACAAGCATGAATGGAAAAAACTACATTTTTGATTCCACCATTCAGATCTTGCCAACCATTTTCAGTCCTGCATTTTTCATTAGACTCCCCAGTAGTGTCATATTTTAAAATGTGATAATTTGATTTCTTAATATAAAAGGTGAATGGTGGATGAAACCATAAATTGTGCAAATTGTGGTCACACTAGGTAGTGAACTATATACAGTGTTGTGAAAACGTATTTGCCCTCTCTATTATTGCATATTTCACACTGAATGGGTTTTAGCTCTTTAAACAAAATCTAATATTAGACAAAGGAAACCTGAGTAAGACTCATCTGTCCATAGAACATTATCCCAAAAGGCAAAAATGTTAGAGGAGAAGCGCTGCACGGACAAAGATAATTGCCAAAAAAAGGTGCTCTTTGGAAAGAGGAGGAAGTATCAATGCATCAAAAAGGGTTTAGTTTGCCAATCAAAATGGTGAAAATGGTAAATGGACTGCATTTTATCCAAAGCACTTTAAAATTGATGCCTCTCATTCATCCATTCACATACACACTCACACACCAAAGGTGAAAGGCTGCCATGCAAAATATAAAAAAATACAAGTGGCAAACAGGTAGGGGCCCAAGGCACTCTTGATGGTGAAGTTAAAAGCCTTTATTGAGACATGGCAAGAAAAATTAAAACGTGCTCGATTTACACGTTGCGGCCTCACATGGCTTTCATCAGGGTTACAAAGGCAAATGGAGCACTGTGTTATATATTCTCTACCATAAAGTATCATTCACATTCGCAGATAGAATAACAAAATAATTCGATAAAAATGGGAGTGTCAAGTGAGAGAAAAAAGGGTAAAATGCACAATATCAATGATTAGTTAATCAGCATGTGGTAATTACAAGGAAATGGGAGAATGACATGTTTACAAAAAACAAGAAAAAGCAATCTATATTAATCCCTGGAAAAGTAGTGGCTTTTAGTTGGTGAATCCAATACACTTCACATTGTAACAAACATCTTAGTTTGTCCCCGCACATCACTACTTCAATAGCCACTACTTTAAGTGAATCAGGGTATGGTTGGTATGTTTGTACTGCACAGCCATGGAGTAGTTGTCATTCCCTGTTCTGATTGCATATTTTTGTGACTCAATCTCTAAGTCTGCGTTTTGTTTGTCCAAAATAGAAGCAGTCGCATCTGCCATACTGCAGGCGGTAAACTACAAAAGTAGTATTGCAATTGGCAAAATGTTTAAAGTGTTATGTACTGTTTGTAAAAAAAAAAAAAAACATTTACAAACGATTTCGTTTTCACCATATTGATACAAAATTGGGATGGCAGGTATGCCATCCCGCCAAGTTATGCCTTGGCGGGGGCATGCCCCATACCTATACAGCACCAACAGTTTGGCACTTTTCAGGGTTCCCCACAGAAATAACCACAACAGCCACAGACACTCAGTCCTTAAAAACATTAAATTCTGTACATTCTGACCCCATTTCAACAGACAGATTTCATAAACAACTTCACATGTCCACACAATAAAGCCCCAAACTAAGGGGATTTTGCGTTTTCTCCTTCTTCTTCTTCTCATTCTTATTTTTCCTGCCGCCTATCCCACTAATAACATGTCTCCCCATTGGACATTTTACCGACACTCGCCAAATCTTCACCTACACGACCCAATGAAAAACTCGCATACACACGCAAAATACCCATACCTTTTTACTCTGAAACATTTTCAGTACAAACAGCTAGTCCGCTTGTGGCCTAGTGGGTAAGGTTACAGTCTTCGGAGCACAGGGTCCTAGGTTCAAGCCCAGCTAGGAATGCGTTTCTTTAACCTGCTTTTACCCTCACTAATAATTGTCTACTACTTCTCAATTATTGCTTTTGCACCATATCTACCAGCCGTTCCCAGAACGTATACACTGTATTATGACGTACCTTCTGCACGTTCAATTGTTAACCGGCTACAATATTGCAAAGCCATATGGATTCAACGGGAGCTCTTCTGTGCTTACTGGCCTGTGTTCTTCTTTAAAACCACGGACAGGTTTGCTAATGATATTCCACGCATTGCATAGCTATGTCATGGTGCTGCCCTAACAAAGTCACAGACTGGTAAACCTCCGGTTGAACGATTGAATCCCGCCTCGTCCTCAGGAAGATCATTTCCTCTTTTACACTAACGTTCTCTTACGCTTATATTTGCTTTACCAAAACTCACTCATGGCCACCCATATGCATTTCATGACGGCAAATGTATTCCTTTTATTAAAAAGTTACACCAGTCCACCGCTGTGCCATTTCTTCACTTGGCTACCGTACAAAACCTTTTTATCAGCAAACGCCACGTTTCTACATTCATGTTACCTCGCCCTGTTCTCTATCTAGCCGCATACAAACAATTACTACGTATGTACGTTCTGCAACTCCCCATTAAAACATTACATTTAAAATCATTATTCACTCATAATTATAACTACTAGTACTGAACATGAAAAAAACACAGCAGTGCAATAGATTTCACACGTTACTTAACCCTCCACTTTAATTGCTAACATTTTATAGCGACTGTTATATACCTTTCGATAAGGAATATAAGCTCGCTCATGGTTACTCCATTTACTTCGCACTATACTCCGTGATCATGTCAACCTTCACCTACATGCCCATTCTGCTAAAAACATACTGTTTCAACTACGCAATTTCATAATTTCATCCTAATTTCTCTCACACTGTTGTTATTTTCTCATATGCAAAGCCTGCTGGGACATATGCGTCTGCTCCTATTCTCCACTATCATGTTTTCCGGTTCTAGTTTAGCAAAACAGCGAAGAGGATTCCTACCTGCAGATAAGCCTATCAAAATGCCTTATAAACCTTACAAACACTAAAAGTGCATCTCCACGAAATAACAGACAACGGAGCAGGACAGAAGGCTACACAACTTGCGACCTAGGGAGTTATAATTCTACGGGCTTGCTGATTCTTTTGTCAGTCAAGCCTCGTTGGATGGACGTCAAATCCGTGAGTACATACACTGGCCATATTTCATCTGCGTTTCTGATGCATTTACGCTTACGCCACCGCACCCTTTCTCACAGCCACTGTTTTACATATAGCAAAGCGAAACTGCTGAATGGTACACGTTCATCAGACTGTATACAAATTCACACAACGATAGCCATAATCCACAACTGTTTCTTACAGGGTCACTTCGCATTTCTCACTCTCATAATAAAACGCTTTGCAAAAAGAAATGATCTCTCATAAAAAACACGTTTTCAACGTACAAAAATGCCAAGTTACTCAAAAGTATTGATATCAAAATGACGCCAAGTTACGGTACTACAAACAATATAGGCTATCTTGCCTCACCGAAATGACATGATGTATTTCAAAGCAATGCTACCCAATATTTCCTCAATTCTTTCAAGTCACTTGGCCCTGTGTGTATAAGCATGCACTATTATGGACAGGCCAAACATGTGTGGACGGCTCTCTCACAGTCAAGATTGATTGAACAGGCGTGTATATGTCCAATTTGTATTGGTATGTATGTATTTCGCTGCCCAGCCTTTCTGTTGCGTGAATGATAGTATATATGCTTCCTGTAGTTACTCAGCAGCAGTTTTGTACATTAATTTCAATGTGTTCCATGAGGCAATTCGAAATATTTGACTCTTTGATCTGACACAAAGTTTGCATGACATTGTAAAATGGTAAGATTACAAAACACAGGGCCAAGTGACTTGAAAGAATTGAGGAAATATTGGGTAGCATTGCTTTGAAATACATCATATGTCATTTCGGTGAGGCAAGATAGCCTATATTGTTTGTAGTACCATAACTTGGCGTCATTTTGATAACAATACTTTTTAGTAACTTGGCATTTTTGTACGTTGAAAACGTGTTTTTTATGAGATTGCAATTACCGCACAGAAAGTTACCTGATTGTTTCTACAGCCAAGTCGTCTTTGTTGGAGCACGTAGATAGCTCCAGACCAATTTGTCCTTCAAGGTAGGCGTTTGTTTGAAACTGAACACTGGAGACTCACTAAAGACCTCCCGCTGTTTTAAAATATCTTTCCATGTCTCAATAAAGGCTGTTAACTTTACCATCAAGGGTGCCTTGGATCCCTACCTGTTTGCCACTTGTATTTTTTCACAATTTTGCCTGGCAAACTAAACCCGTTTTGATGATTCCCTTTGTCTAATATTACATTTTGTCTAAAGATCTGAAACCATTCAGTGTGACAAATATGCAATAATAGAGGAACTCAGGAAAGGGGCAAATACTTTTTCATGGCACTGTATGTCATGGCCTGGAAAATACCTGATTCTGCCATGCATTAAATTTGTGGATAGGCACAGTAAAGTGTGTATTTGCATTGTATTTCGGGTACTTTGCCTTAGTGCTATTTGAAATCACTACGCAAAAACTTTGAAATTGCTTGCATAGAAATCAAATAAATCTCAAACTGATTGACACATTCAACCTTTCCATGTCAATATCATTGAATAAAAGGAAACGTAGCTATAAGAAAAGGCTATAACAGTTAATTCACAAAACCTCAAAGATTAAATGTGTAGATAAAAAGCATTTTCATCCAGCAAATATTTTAGTTGCAACACATTACATGTAGGTAAACATTTTTGTGGTCAGGGGTGCAGTATTTATTATGTTTGGAAATATTAGCTAACATAACATAGTTACAGTATGTGGATTAGAATTAATGACACAGCTGACTATAGCACTTCACGATACCGGTAGCTACATGCACTTTTAATACAACGGTATGCCAATTTGCTATTGAAAATCCTATTTTATAACATTTCGATTTTTTAAAATTTTATTTTATGCTAAATGTTATTTAAACGTTAGTGATATAGTGTGTGCATTGCACCTAGTTGGGCCTCAGTAGGAGCTAGTAATATAGGATCCTACCTAGTTAATGTGTACTTAATGCTTATATGCTGTGGCTTTGAAAAGATGCTCAATTGGTATTTAATGGCCTAGTGTGTGCCAAGAAAACATTCCCCACACCATTACGCCACCACCACCAGCCTGAACTGTTAACACAAGGCAGGATGGATCCAAGGATTCAAGCTGACTACACCAAATCCTGACCCTAACATCTGCAGGTCACAGCAAAAATCTGAATCCTTCAAACCAGATGACATTTTTACAACCTTCAATTTTCCAGTTTTTTCATGTGCTCACTGTAGCCTAATCATCCTGTTCTTAGCTGACAGGAGTGGAACCTGGTGTGGTTTTCTGCTGCTGTTGCCAATCTGATTTAAGGCTCAATGTGTAGTGCATTCAGAGATGCCCTTCTACAAATTACTGAGGTAAAAAAAGCTGTTATTTGAGCATTTGTGGCCTTTGTTAGTTTTAACAAGTTTGCCCATTCTCCTCTTACCTCTCATTAACTTGTGCTTTCGGCTGCAGAACTGTTGCCCACTGGATTTTTTTGTTTATCACACCATTCCCTGTGAACTCTATAGAGACTGTAACGTGTAAAAATCCAACAAGGAGGGCAGCTGTTTTTCAGATGCTGGAACCATCATTGTAATATTTGGTCGGACAAAAACTAAGCCTTTTCCCCGTAATAAATTTTACCATGGTATGAATGATGCATATCCTGGTATACCATGATACACTTCGGTACATACCATGGTACGATTAAATGTACCATAGTGCACTATGGTTCATACCATCCCATACAGAAAATGAAGAAATATTGGCATATATTTCAAATACATTTCAAATATAGTATGTTGAATGCATGGACATGAATTTCTGTCTTTTGACATTGACATTGATTGCATTTGAGTTAAAAATATATTGATTGCAATGTATTTCAAAATGTAAGTCCTATTATTTTTTGTAAGAAATTAATGCATGAAATACATGTTAAAAATGTAAATCAATGTTACATTACCTAAAGGTAGATATTTGGTTAAATTTATAAGTTAAATGGCAAAACCACCTCCCTTAACAGAACATAATCTAGGCCAAGAGAACTGTGTCATTTGCAGTTTAAAACAACTATAAGTACATTTCTAAACAAAAGAGAAGTAATAGAAAACATGTATAATTCTTATTTATTACAGTACGGTATGTTACAACATGGGGCGGCACAGAGGTGCAGTGGGGAGCACTGTCGCCTCACAGCAAGAAGCTTGGCCTGGGCTCTTCTGTGTGGAATGTGCATGTTCTCCCTGCGTCTGCGTGGGGTTCCTCTGGTTAACTGGGTACTCTGGTTTCCTCCCACAATCCAAAGACATGCAAGTAGATTAACTGGAGACTCAATTGCCCATAGGTATGAGTGTGTGAGTGAATGGTGTATGTGCCCTGCAACTGATTGGTGACCTGTATTGGCAACCTATCCAGGGTGTATACGTGCCTCTTGCCCAATGCACACTGGAATAGGCTCCAGCACCTCCTGCGACCCTAATCAGGATAAGCTGGTATAGATAATGGATGGATGGGTGGATGTTACAACATGCCTAAAATACCATATTCCATTTTCTGACCAATGGTTAAAATGCTCAATTACAGAATTTAATTTTCACTGCTTCAGTACCTAAATGTTTTGTATGTATGGATAAGAACCACTAATATGAAAGGATAATTGAATATGGAGAGACTTATGCCAAATTATGGTCAAACTATGGCAAATTATGTGGGAACCTGTGGTAAAAATGTATTTTTACCACAGATTCATGTGTCATAGAATCACAGAATGAATAAGACAGGGCATACTTTTTCAGGGTAAAATATTGGGTAAGGCAGCAGTCACAGCAAAGTCATTGGAAATCACAGAAAACTGAAAAAAGAGGCAAAAATAACAGATTAAGTGTTTTAAAAACATTAACTTATTGCATAAACATAAACATTTTAAAATGTTTAGCAGTGTTTAGCCTGTGTTTAGCAGTTGTCTATGACCATGAAATGCACTTTTTGTACGTCGCTTTGGATAAAAGCGTCTGCCAAGTAAATGTAATGTAATGTGATGTAAAATGATGGGATATAAATGAGACATCTGGTAGCCCTGTATTTTTAAACAATCTAATTAGTTAACTTCCTGTTAAATATATGTTATTACTAAGTTAGCTAGCTAGCTAATGTTAACTATGACCGTAACTGTCAATATTAAAGTTTTAATTCTTTTTATGTAAGTTAAGCTCTATTGAAATAAAAAAATTTAACCAGCAGTCCATTTTTAGACACTAGGGTATAGCTAAACAATTTTGTTTTAAATATCCGTTTTGCAGCCAGCTGTCAAATTTACGTTAGCGCTGCCTGACACCAAGTTATGTTTGTAATAGCATAATATATTGTCAAGTGATAATTAGTAATAATATTTTTAATAATAGAGAGGAGTCTCTAAATGTAAGTGCATTCTTGTAATACATTTGAAGGATCTTGCTTAAGCAAGGTTGCCCTGAATACCTTCTTTTGATATTTGAAATGTCTGGGATATTTCAGAGTAATGCTCATGTCTGAAGTTTATGTACATGCACATATGCACAAGTTTGAAGTTTATGTCAGGTAAGCCCTGTGTATTATTGTTATTATAACAAAACATGTGTAGTTATGAATATTTTTTTCTTTGGTGCAGACCAGCTTCAATGTGATAATTTAGCCATCCATGTCCAGGACCAGGATATCAACCAAGTGAGTGAGGTTTTACAGGAATATGATATTTTTAGTAATAAAAAAGAAAGATGATGTGTTGAGTGTGGTTCCTACAGGGAAAGGTAACCCCTTCAAGAAATGTCATGTGAAAAATCTTTTTTTATACTTCATCATCCTATGAATCCATCTGCACACTACAGAACTATATGAATTAAAGTAAATGATACCCTGTAGTATAGCCCTTGTTCCCTAAAATGTACCTCAGATGATGCATTTCCCTTAAATTCATTTTATTGCATGTTTAAGCTGGCATCAATTGGGTGCACATGTATGTTTTAATTAGTGACTAAACTCCCCTGGACTCAAATGTGGAAGTTAGTTAGTAAGGCAAGGATGAAATTCAGTAGACATCCTTCTGGCCCATGTGAACCAAAGTTTAAAATGCCTGATTTAAATATAAATATGCTAATAATGATTGAGAAAATCTATGCATCTCTTCAACTTCTTACTTTTTCCATATGGTGTGTATGTATGCATTTATGTATGTGTGTATACAATTAAATTTGACGATACATCATTGAGTGGCAATTTGTGTTTTCAATTTGACGAGGAGACAGTTGAAACCTATAACTAATAGGCCTACTTGATGGCACTTTTACATGCAGTTTGCAAGGCCAAGGAAATTATGAGTAGAGGAAGCCACTTGAGCAGATAAGACTGTATACTATGATTGGTAAGTTTAAAAAGTATGGCGGGTTAGTCACAGATTCAGAAAAGTTAGTCAGGAATAATTACACTTTTTGGGTGAGAACATCCCTCAGTAAGAACCCCCTTTAGACTGCTTTGGGGAGGAATAGAGGGAACGGAATGTATATTGTCTGTAAATATTATGTCGTCTGACATTGTGGTAAGAATATGGTGTGTAGCCTATTAATGGGAAGAAAGTGCTTATCCAAGTTAAAAATTCTTTCATTGTTTCTCTAGTTTGCAGAGGCAACTAAGAAGAGACATCCCCATGCCAAGAAGGGTCAGCTTGGCATTGCAATAAATTACAAAGCTGCTGAATTAAGATTCTGTGCCAAAAAAATACGTAGGGCTCAGCACATGAATAAATTCTGAACAATGCGTTATATATTGAGTTGCAGCCACATGATTCGCTTTTTGGAGGAACAGACAAATATAGTGGCCGGTACGGTGGCCCTGAGGGTCAAAACACAACGACATTTCAGAAAACACAATGACATTTCACAAAACACAACAACATTTCACAAAACACAACGACATTTCAAAAAACACAACATTTCACAAAACACAACGACATTTCAGATTACGGAAAAGGTGGGACAACACTTCTTGTTTGTGATTGGACAGAACCCAAGTCAGTTCAATGTAATTTCCTGTTTCTATAGTGTACTACTCTCAGCAGTGTCCTTGCACGAATTTTAAACTGAGTTTGAAAGGATGGAAGAGGAGATTGAAATCATAAGGGAATATTTTAACAAAGGACATATTATGTAATTATTTCCGCCAGGCAAGAGCCTGCAGGAGATTATGCGTTTGGTCGCTTGTGTGCCTGTGTGTTTGTGTATCTGTCCGCAGCTAATCTCGCATAGCCTACTACTGGGCCAATCAGCCTAATACTTGTGCATGCTGACAGCAGGCCAAGGACATGAATTCACAAATATTTTGCAAATCGGTCAACAACAAGTATTTTATTTGAATTAATTTCCATCATCGTCCTTTGAAATACATTGAGTGCTAACTCCGCACTCCTCCTAACCGGCCAGTAGGGGCCGCAAGTGATCAACACCTGCTTTCGTTTGGAATGAAAGACCATGCGATGTAAAATGTCAATTTCATCGTTAAAATGGCAACAAAATAATGCGCCATCTAACGGGGTACGCTAATGTTTGAATCTGTGGCAGTTATTTTGTTGGCATTTTCACGCTGAAATTGATATTTTACATCTCTGTTCTTTTGGAATTGTTCCTGTCCAGATTTTTCCTGTCCAGATTTGAAATGACAGTGCCAGACTATAACGTCAACATTAACTCTGTCTAACACATTGCGGCTGATATGAATCAAATTAGCTAACATATCACCACCTTTAGCGTTACTTCACTGAATCTGCCTTTTTGGGATTTTCAGTGGCACATGGTAAAAACTTGTAATTGTATTTGTCTGGTTGCATTGATTGTGTAGCCTCTGTTGTTGCATCAGCAAAGCTAACATGCCTGGTGGAGATCTGCACTCTACTGAGTGCACTCTTCTAGTTCTCGATATGCTTTCAACATATGACATTAAAATGTTCCGTGGAACCCTGAAAGCACGCTTGAAAGAATTAGGACTGAGGAGACAGGGCGGCTACTCTTCAACAAGTGACATCAGAAGGGCCATCTTATCAGAGCTGCCCGGACCTGGACAGATGTTTGGATACAGAACCATGCGGTTGACTTTAAAGCAGAAACATGGCCTCTGTGTTAAAAGGGAGACGGTAATGCGAATGCTTCGTGAACTGAACCCACGCGGAACCTTGGTCAAACATAGGCTTATAAAATAGTGCTTGATTGCCCTGTATTTCCAGGTAAAGCTATTTGAAAGTAGGGAAAACTTTTTCATTGATTAGCTCTTAGTCTTTCATGGAATACTGACAGCACAAGCAACCAAGCTTACGGTGTTCTCTGCTTTTCAAACTGTCATTAAGCTGGCTAGATAAAATATTTGTTAAACATTTATGTTCTGTGACTTTTTGCATCTCCCGCCACACGTAGTGGGTTGTGAAAAATGGATTCCAGATTTAGGCTGCTTGGTGGGGGACTATCACATATATACATGGTTTAGTCAATTTAGCTAATTAAACATGGTAGCTAACATTAGCCTTTTGACTTTTTTCATCACTAGCTATTGTTGTTATTGAGCAAAGACAGCCCTTACAATACAGGCAACTACTCTATGTAAAGGTATTTCATGCACAGTGTGGGATATTGTTTGGTGATTTTTCTTTTTCATTACACATAATGAATAATTTGATCTAAAGCTTTTTTTTGTGCAGCAATAAAATGAGCAATCACATTTGTTTTGTTTCGTAGACACAATTAAAAGCACTGTGAAATATCAAGATTGTATAATTTGCTAGTTAGCCATATTAGCCTGATGGCTTCACAAGCTAGCCTTTCCCCTGTCCACCTACCTTCCTTAATAAGTGAAGGTGCAGTGTGCAAGATTGTTTTAGAATACTTTTGTTCAAATTTGGTTAAATTTCCTTCACATCCTGAGAGATGTCAATAAATTAATTGATATAAGCAAACAATCTGAGTTCTCTGAATGCCCCAGACTCTGAAATCAGCCACTCCAAATTTCACTGCACCTGAATCTTAACAACCAATCGGACCGCTCTCTGCAAGGAGGCTTCCCTGCCTGTCAATCTTGTTCTCTGTGCTGCCAAAGGCATGGCAGTACTACACAGAGCAGTATTTAAGAGTAAGTATTTAATCTGCTTTGATTTTAGTGCCGTGTCGCTATCTGTAGTGCTCCACTGAATGTGGGATGTATTAATATCATTGCATTAATTAAAAAAAGCACTGTAAATGCCATTCCTTTCTCTGCATATCCCATACTTAGACTTCACTGGCTCATCTTGCTTGTATTAATACAATTGTAACCTAATGTATCGCTGTAGGTTCCATCCGCTGTCTCAGGCTTTCCGTGAACACATCTTGCTAATGAGCCTAAAAATAATGGGAAATTGTGATGGAGATGCCAACCTATTTTGCAGGTATAGCCTCCCATTACCTTAACAGAATAAACTATGATCTTGTATTGCAGATGGGCTGAATGATTATAGGCTGTCCATGGCTAGCCTTTTGAATTGCCTCAGACAGCCTAGGGCTACCTTAAATGCAGTTTTGACGGACACATGTTTTGTTGGTACAACTTTTGCCTAAGCCACACATTGCAACATGTTTTCTACTGAAATAGCCTAAACTTATTTCATGCAGGAAACTTGGTTTCTATTAGCCTATGTAAACTGCCAGAGAGATTATTTTGTAACTATTTTTAACCACGCAAGCCTGTTTAGCCTAAATCATGGCAGAGAGACAGAGATAATACTTTCTGATGACTAGATGTCAATACAGCCTTTATTCCAAAATGTTGTCACAAAACCTGAGAAATTAGCCATAATAGTTACTAAAATAGTTTAGTTAACTAAACTATTTTACCAAATAGCTAACAGACTCTTTAGTTATTTTACATTTGCCTTGCTCACCATACGTTAGTTATAGGCTGTGTTAGCAAAGCAGGCTTAAACCACTTGAGCCAGCTAGCTAGAGGCTGTAGCCCTTAAACTAAATTGGTTGATATCAATATGATAGTTTTCATCATCATGTTACATAGTTTTACAACACTGTCCTCAGAAATATTACTGTACATACATCAAAGCATTTGAAACCATTGTATTATGCTCAAGAAATAACAACACAATTGCAATTGTCCCTAGCTAAGCTAGTGAACTAAACTGTTAGCTAATATTAAAGTAGCTAGCAAGTTAGGTCGCTATAAGTTATTTGTGACCTACTGTAGCTAGCTTACGCAGCTACATGATTTGGAGACCAAACTGAAGCTGCAGTGGGGCAAGGCCTTGTCACGTGTTGATGCTGTGATGCTACTAGTCATCATGTGGACCTGATACAAATCTAATTGGTTTGATTTTTAACCAATCATACATCTGTCCGCCAAAAAATAAAACAGATTTTTGATCATGTTTTTCTCTTCTTCGTTCAGCCTAGAAAGTTTTTTTGATCCAGAAAATATGTAAAATATTATTACCTGCTTCTGTTGATTACCACAACGTGAGCTTTTGGCACATAATTCGCACTGGAGCGAGTTTGACGAACTTCTACAACACCCATGGGAAATGCACAGCAGAACTAATCAGTAATACTATTTCCTGCCGTGGCAGCCATCGTGGTACCACTTGTACCAAATTGAATGGGTTTGAATGGAACCAAGTGACCATGTTTCTCTTCTTATACAGTTCTATGGGTTCGTCCATCAATGCATGGTGTTTCATTTTGAGGAGAGAGTTTACAAGGCTTCATGCTGTCACTTTAGAGAACTTTGACGCAGATGACACACTGCAGTCGGAGCTGCTCCTGCTCTGACCCAGTGAAGTGAAGTCCAACAACTGTTGGTATTTTTCCATAACGGCATAGTGCCTTGAGAGGGGGTTGGCATGTAGCACTCTCATCTGTAGATTTCATGTCTAGCAAATGTTAACAATATAATAGCTAGGTAGCAAGCGAGCTGACAGAACTCTCTTCTGGCATTGCTGTGGAAACAAACTCATTACCATAGCTAACTGATCCGGCAGACACAGGCAAAAAATGTGAAGTACTATAAATTAACGTTATAATTTCAAATCATAACACATGACATTCTGTTGATTTTATTTTGTTGTCTTCGTGCCCTTAATGGTTATTATCAATTATACATTATAAAACTCATTCTAACATTGAGGATTCACAGCTTGTGTTACCCTATTTGAGATTATTTTCTGTCTGCGCCCCAGCAGCAAACCCTCTACGCCACTTTGAAAAGCCCTGCTCTTGATCATTACGTCTTTCTTGAAGGCTACATTGCTGCAACCAAGTTATTGATATTGTTAAGTTATTGTTACTGTAGACAAGGTGATATAATGAGCTGAAATTTGACGTTTGATTTCTGGAGGGGATTATAAATTTGGAGCAAGGACATTCTGGAGTGGAGAAATCACATAGACCCATGTGTGTAGGATTGCAAGAACAAGCTTGGAACAGCTGAAATACTTGCCATTGTGTTTTTAGCTATTTTAGATTATGGAACATTATAGGCTAAGAGAGCTGACTTGTAAATGCCGTCCTCCAATTACTGTACATTCTTGTGGCTTGCCTGATTTCTGATAAGAGCCATTAGCGGCTTCTGTGTTTATTCTGATGCTCCTGTTCATATTACTGATGGTAATTTCAACACTATGACAATGCTCTGTCTATCATGTGAAAAGATACAAAAATACTTTTTGTTTCTATGATCGAAATGAGAGGACCAGAATGATGTGTACTGCTCCGAACACATTAAATTCATCCTGGTGTGTTTTTGCTGGGTATGTACTTCAGTATACCTCTGGACCAATATTTAAATGATTATAAGTTTGCAGGCCTGCACACTGGCTTGAGTGTAGAACGGTGTCCATATGTGCTGTTACATCAACACCTGCAAACATAGATTTGAAAATGAATATAGGAAATGAGGGTGTACTCACAGAACCACTTGACATGTAGTTTTTTAACACCTGTTCTAGGGGTTTAGCATGGGAGAAACTGTATCCTGAAGTTTTCCAGTGGAGCTGAAACATCCTTTTGTATGATGAACATTGTTGATATGGTGTTGTACAAACATCATGTCAGGTGCCATTGTTTAATGCACAGAAAGACACATTTGTTCTTATATAAACCCACTCTTTTTTTGCAAAGAATTACTGCATAGGTGACATTCAAATCATGCAAATGCACTGGCACCCAGATGTTTAATAGGACCCTTTGAAACAGCCCCTAGTACTAATGTTCTAAAAGGTTATGTAATTAGTAGATTCATTAGATTAAAAGTAGGGAAGCTTTTTTTTTTTTTTTTTTTTATTGCACCTGACCTCATTTGAACTGACCTTCATGCAATCCTTTCAGTTCTCTTTACTGACCTCTTTGCTGCCACTCTGTCTTGAGTAACAGGAGATTTGATGTCTGTCCTCTGCCACAGAAGTCATAATGTGTACCCCCAAAGATGAGTTTTTCTGTGTCAAGTCCATTTAGGGGGGGGGGGGGGGGTCTTGAGGAATAACGATTAGTCAGCCTGGATTTGTTGGACCATTTGTATTCGTAGGTGCTAAGTACTCTACCCTGTAAAAATGCCTCTTCTTTCATCAAAAAAGAACTGATCATTTCTCCATATTCCTGAGTTCTCGGTCTCCTGCCTCTCTGTCTGTGTCCTCATTATGAAAAAAGCTGCTCTACTTGCCTTTGGAAGTTAACCCCTCCATGCTACTGAAGGAGCAAAAGTGGGTCATGGACAGGCAAAAAGGTTGGCCAGGGAGGGAGGAGGAATGGGGAAGAGAGGGCTTAGAAAAGGGGGACATAGATGTGGACAGGAAGATAGAAAACGGTTTATGAATGATGAGAGAATAATACGGCTGCAAGCATCAATTACAGCTACATATTTATACATCATATTACTTGGTCTGCAAAGTGGCAAATAAAAAATTTCTGTGTGCTATTTGCCACAACATTCAATATTCAATATTGTAACGTTATGGGATTGTCCGACTTACCCCCTGTATAAAGTTTCCACAATTCAAAAGAAAAACATAGGGACAGGAGAGACTTATTAATTGGAGGACTTGAGATGGGGAGGAGGAAAATGCAAATGTTTGAAGGGGTGTGTGGGTGCTAGTGGTCAGGTCGGGATTTTCGAGATGGGGACCGGAAGGAGAGAGCAGGTCAATATGGCATAGCAGGATAGTTCAGAGTAACATTTCTGATGTCGGTGGCATGTTGCTTATTTTTGGATGTAAAATTGCTCTTTGTAGATCACCATGGGGCTCCCTGGCTCCCTGTGGCTGGAGTGACACTTGGCCTTTGTGCGCATGGTTTATTACTTGAAATTTAAAATTTTTAACTCCACCTCATTGTTACATACCCAGCTTCGCACACCACAACTTACCAGTCACCAGACACTAAGGAATGAATCTAAATTATGATGGTTGCATTTACATACATTAAAAGTACCATGAAGAGACATACTAATGGTCTATACACACCTACCTTTTACCATAGCAGGGTGATTTCTAGTGGGCTCTTAGGGACAGAAATTCAGTATTTGCTTATATTTATGAATATAATGACATTATGAACAGCATTTAATATTCAAATGTGGTACACTAATAATGTTGCCAATTGTATCTACACTTCAAGATTTATCCTTCAGCAAACAAGACAGGATTGTACCAGCCATGTGGTTCCACCTAAAAATCTGAATCTAAAGGGAAAATTCTCCCCCAAACTGTCAAGAGATATTGCTATTATCTGCAGATCCAGAGAATAATATGGGTAGTGCTGTGCTTTATAAGTTGAGACACATAAAAGTTATAGCCAATAATTTATTCCTGATGACAGAGCTGGGAAAAACTGCACTCCTGTTTAATATGAAAAGTACATGAACATTGACATTCATGCTATTGGTGACTTGGAATCAACCATCTATACTATGCAGGTACTTGTTCTCTGCCAACCATCAATTCAGCAAGTGAATACAATATTATTATCATTTAGATTATCTTGATTAGGAGTATAACCATGTCCATATGTCTCTTGGCTCAATTTCCAATAGTTCATTGAAAAATCTTTATCTTTGATGTCTTTCAGATGTTGGTGATGGAAATAGTATTACAATGCCAAATCAGAAGACTTCTTTTGGTGCCCAGCATAAAATAATTTTACAAAGGTACATCTTGTTGCTTACAAAAAACATTTTAAAAAACATATCAAGCTACATTCGGTTAGAGTACAACCACAATGAGTAGAAGATACAGAATTCACAGAATAGGATTCTCTCAACAAAGAAAGCGGGCATAGTGTGCGAGTTATTGCTATTTAAATGTCAAAATATTTTTCCATGAAACAATGTCACTCAAAACAATCAATACTCATTAGTACAAATATTAATTTTAAAAAAAAACTGCCAATTTAATTTGAGATATGAAAAGTAATCTGGTAAATTCTGTTAGCCACTGTTAGTTCTATTTGGAAAGGCTAGTCTTATCTAACAAGTCTTTATATAATCCACCTATTTGTCCCACAGAAATGCCCTGAACACCTTTTTTAGTCAAAATATTCACTCACCCCAGTCCTGAACAATACCAAACATCCACAACATCCTAGCTTTTTAATGCCAACCAACATTTCTAGTCCTAGTGTTCAAAAAACACAGATTTAAATTTCCTGGTTTAAATTCAGGCCAAAACCAATGCCACACAGTGAGATAGTTTTCCCGAGGATAAAATAAAATCTAATTTAATAGAAAAACAAACTTGTCAAAATCAACCGTAATATTACTTTTCTTTAGATTTAGATCAGATTTACTGTTAATTTATTGTGTAATTCCATTCTATAAAAATGAAAGGAATTCCTTTCAAAGTAAATGCATAATTTATACATTAGCATCAAACAGCCAAAGTCTGTTTTGTGAGATTTTGTGACAGTATAAAACAAATAACAGATAACCACAATAATGACGAAGCATTATTATTATTATTAAGGATTATTATTGCCTTTGTGTTTTACAGATCACAATCATGTATTCGGTGAAGATATTACGCCCATCAGACTGGCAAACTTGGCGATGTTGAATTACAGTAAATCTTTACTATATTCTCTGAGCTGCTGATTGTATACCTATGTTCATTTATTTATTTTTTCAATTTTTGTTGACTGGGGTAATACACAAGAGACATATAATATATTTAACCTTTGGTGTTTTCATTGCTGTATTTCACTTCAAATACCTCATTCGTAAATCCTTGTGCATTTCACATGCCTTTCAACCACCCCACCCTCCTTCTGATTGTTCTCTCCCCTCATATGAACTCCAACCACTCTATCCTCCATGTTTTCCCTACTACCTCTATATACAAGGCTGCTATTTTGTACATAGATGTAGCAGCTGTTCTGTTAGCTGTCACACCACCAATCCAGTAATTGGTCATGGTCACAAATGGAAAAAAAAAAGTGATTTGAAAAAATAACATCAGAATAATAATTTTTACCAAAGAGCTCCACCTTGTGGTTATGATCTTCAATTTCAAAGGTGGGAAAGGACAGTGTTGTTGCCACCTTGAAAAATTAGCTTTTAACTGACCCTTAAGCACATTCAGAAAACCATTTTGTTATCCAATCACTTGGATTTTAAACACCAAACATATAAGCCTATAAACATATTCTGATATCCAACATTATTCTGCTTGTGACAACTGGCATATTATACATATGTATTCCTTAACCAGCTACTAGGTCCTTAACACAAAACAAATTCCCAATCAAATGCTACAACATGATCAATGAAAAAGTTTATCAATCTGTCAAAAAAGGTAGTCTAGTCAGTGTACTGAAGGTCAATATCAACAGCTCCATCAGTCTTCTGAGGCTTAGCCCCAGATCTACTAATATCTTGCAATTCCAGGCGCAGTGCTAAAGAAATTGCAGGCATAATTGGTCCCATCTGTTCAAGGTATTTATTAAAGTATGGCATGACAATAAGCACAGGTGCAGATAATAACTTGTGAATGTGCAAATAAAACAGTCAAACAATGGGCAAATTAGAAAAGAGAAACCACAGAAACCTCTCCATTGACCCAACAATTACATACAAATCTGTTAAATGTTGCTGAGACATGCAATAATTGCCATAAAACTGAGAATGTGCAACTTTTTTTGAGTAGTGCCTTTTTTCACAACTTTGCATTTAATTCTGCATACTCATTTTAACAGAATCATAAGCGGGATGCAACCTAATGAGCACATATATCTTCGGTAGATGATTACGTCATCTTGAGCCAGCAGAGGTGGAATCAGAGCCATTGCCTACATCAGTTGAGCTGATGCAGGCATCTCCAGAACCTAGACCAGCACCGGCAGAGCCAGACACTTCAGTAGCCCCTTCTTTTAGACTGCCTCCTCAGCCCTGCTCTTCAGAGCTGACTAGTTGCTGCTGCAGGAGGTGCATACTCAAAATTACCTGTTGAGAACGCAGAATGAAATTATTAGAACAAGACGTTTATGAAAATATTAATAAGCTATCAAATATGGCAACAACACTAGCAATCTTGGTGAGTGCGTTTTAAAATCCAGTTACCTTTTCAGGGGTGTTTTCTGCTTTCATCTGTAAGCAGCACAAACTAGCATCTTAATACAATGGCTTGCATATTACACTTGTACCACTGAACAATGTTACAGTAATGTAATTAATCTGATTATGGTTAGTTCACATACCGCAGTATTCCTAACCAATCAGGTTATATATAATATAACAAGTGTTGTCAATCATTTTACACCAATCTAATATTGCAGAAAAGGAAGCTATGCCTACTAAAGATCATCTGCTAATCTCTTTAAGAGACCTTGTGATAGTTTCAATAAATACATACATATAGGCTACAAAAGATTAAAAAAGAGCATCAATCAGGACATACAAGCCATAGTCTGGGACTTCGTGGAAGCCCATGAAAAAGGATATAGGCTACATATGGGTGAATTATTTTGTTCTTATTGAAACAATCGTCTGTTAATTTGTTTTTGTCACACAATACATAGGCAACTGTAGCAGCCTATCCACTGATTCCCGCGCACTTTTCTCTGCAGTGCAAAAATGATCGGAGATGAAAGGCAAAAGCATGTCTGTGAAAATTGATCATGATTAATTCTATACCGGGTATGCCTTATGAATAGGCCTACCTGTTAAAGTGATATGTTCATCCACCTTGATTTGCTGTTGGATAATCTTAAGTTTAACCAAGAATATCATTATTGGGTTGTTCACTGAAAATCGTAAAACAACATGGTAAGAAATAAATGTTCTGTAATGTCGATATTTACCCAGTGCTATTTATTTTTATATAGGAGGTGTGAGCTAAAGGAAGGGGATGTAGATCATTTGGCTACGTTTGTTCATTATGAGCCACCGTACCTGTATGTGTCTTTATGGCTAGGCCAATCAACGTGCTCTAGTTCGGTCATGCAAGTAGACTCACTCAAGGTCGGCTTTGCTCACACAGGTTTTATATTCTTAATAAACCGGCGGTTTGTTCTAAGTTGGTGTGATCATTGACTCACACACAAACTCATTTCTACAGGTTATGCAGTCAGAAAAGCCATATCCTCAGTAGAGCCAGACCGATGCCAGATTTTTAGGTCCGATGCCGATCCCGATTTTGGAGAGTCCTAGCCCACCAATTACCGATGTTTTGACCGATATTTTGTCAAAAAGTGCAACATTTTCAAATCAATTTGAAAAACTTATATTTTATCAACGTTTCTATATTTGAGAACATTGAACTTATAAGCAAACAAATAAAAATAAACACAAATAACTTTTTGATAGATAAAAAAATGTAAAAGATGATATTAAATTAAATGTATATATTAACACTATCTTCAAGTGGTGTGAATTCAAAATAACTCCACACGTTGCTTTTACTCCTTTCTTTTCCAGCCATCTTATAAAAAAATTATTTAAAAAAAAAAACAGCTTCAAACATGTATTTTTATGAATATTATTATTGTTGTTGTTATTATTAATTTGTTATTATTTCTTAGTATCTATTCTCAGTAAATTAATTATATTTTCTTATTTTATTCCTACTACATGATCTCAAAGAGTAAGACTATCTAGCAAGCCTCCCAGTCCATAAGAATTCGGCGGTGAAAAAAACTCTAATGCGCTCTGACGCGTGACTAGATGACAAACACTCACTTGCAATAACGCATTAGCTGTTGACGTAGCCTCACTATTTCTTATTTATTCTCAGTAAGTTAAATGAATTATATTTTCTTATTTTATTCCTACTACATGACCTCAAAGAGTAAGACTTTATCTAGCGGAGCTAATGAGTTAATCAAGCGTAACGTTAGATTAAACTAAATTGACTGGGTGAAATACGTGACCTGAGGCTTGTCCATAAGAATTCGGTGGTGAAAAAAACTCCAGTGCGCTTTCGTGCCGGTTACCCGCGCTAACTGTTGGTTGATTCACTTCTCCAACAGCAATCCTTCTCTCATGTTATCACGACAAAGCTAGATAACATGGCTTAAAATGATCCACGTTAGAAGAGTTTTATCGGCGTTTTTACTGTCTGGTTAGCTTGCTAGGATGACGCGTGACTAGATGACACACTCGCTTGCAATAACGCGTTGGCTATTGACACAGCATCATATAGTAGCTAATATAATTATCTCAGATAAAAAACAAATGTGTGATGCATTCAATCACCATTTTCTTTTGGCTGGTTATTTATTTGAGAATACAGCGATGTCTTCTGGAAATGTAGATCGTACGCTGCTTATGTGCTCACTGCCACTTCATAAAGGCTTGCTAGCCAGCTAGCTAGCTAAAGTGAACCAAATATGTTAGCTAGCTTGCTCGCTTGATAATGAGGATTGATAAACATAGTGGTCAGATAAACGCATTTAATTAAAAACTTCCACTAAATATGCATACCTTTATTGCGGCAATCGAATCTGTGCAGACAACTCTAGCAGTGGACAATATTGGATGAGGCACCAGTGACAAACGTCTTCTTACAGAAGTAGCGTGTCAGCTGCTGCAGTTCACACTTGTATTAGAGCTCCCTCTAGTGGATAATTCTAGTAAACAGCAATTACAACGTTCGAACAGATAAATAAGTACAGATAAGTATAATAACAAAACATTTATTTATTTTAAAATCGGGACACATCGGCTGCATAACTGCCAATCCCGATGTCTTCAAAAAAAGTGAAATAATGGCCGATATATCACCCAAACCGATATATCGGTGCGGGCTCTAATCCTCAGTTAGCTCCACTACCTATAAATTTAAAAAAATTTCACAAATTGGATTAGTATTATGGATAGGCCCTATACTTAATTACCATCATGATGGGAATATACAGGTGAAACGTCAACATTCTCATGACGTGCTATGCACAGAAACGTTGATTGGATAATTCATTTTCGTAAAGTTAATATTAAATTATCTATGTAATGTTTACATGCAGATGTGCTACTAGAGGCGCACTGTAGTACAACTGTCGATTTGAAAAGCAAAATGATGGCATAATAAGGCTAAAACTGTGACAGGATGAGCGGAGCGCATCGCTAAGGACAAGTGCCACAGACCACTCTTTTAAAGGTATACCTTTCAAAAGGTATACCTTAGTTAAGGAAGCGCTGGGAAACAGCTCGAGACCTAAAGGAAGACATTAAGGTATACCTTACGATGCATGTAGCGCTAAGGAAACTCTGGGAAACGCAGCCCTGTACCGTGCCGTGCTGGTCAATGGAGAAGCGCCAATAGTCCATGCAGTCCCCAATGTCATCTCTGAAGGGCAGCTTGTCCTGAAGCTTTGGGAAGCTCCGATCCATCATTGAGGTAGGAATGTCAGCACCTCACCTCAATTTGTACACTGGAAGGGCTTAGAGGAGCTTGAGGAGGAACGTGTGCCGACAGCACCAGGCCTTAGGTTATACAGGCACACTACATTTCTCCACCCTTTGCACTCAGTCAGGTGCACGGTCTGTTGTCCTCTTCATACTCACTGTGTCAGAGTGAGTAGCCATACCACTCCTCCAGGCACCTGACTGGCTTCTCTGTGAGGACTGGAATCTACTCTCCACCCACTTTGAGCCAAATGTCGTCATGCTTCTTGCCGTTGCCTTTCATCAGTACCAGCATCCTCAAACTGCTGGGCTTGAAGGTTACTCTTGCTCAGGTAATGGATCTGTCCAGGTCTTCAAGCACCCATCTCCCCTCATAGGAATTGACTGCGTATTGATGGTTATGCTATCCGTGAAGGTTCATGTTGGTGGTTGCAGCACTTTGGATTTTGTTTTAGGTCCTCTCCTTGGTCTTTCTGCAGAGTCCAGCAGTGATGGGCACCATGCACCTTGTATTCATTTCCACCCCCAGCCTCTGGTAAAACAGTCACAAACTGTAACCCTCATCCTGAACCTTTTTTTTAAATTATTTTAATAGTTTTTTATTATTCTTTTATTTATTCTTTTTAATTATTTTTTATGTTTCTATTGATTCTATTTATTTATCATCATTTTAAAATATATTAATTTTATTAGAGCTCGGGTTAGAGTTAAATATTTTTATATTATTTATTTATTTATTTATTTATTTATTTATTTATTGTTTATTATTATTATTATGTTTCACCTACATAACTACTTCAATAAGTTCAAGATGAGGGTTACAAGTGTGTGACTGTACTACAAAACAACAGAGGCTGAGGGTGGCACAGTTACAGGGTGCACAATGTCCATCATAGCTGCTGTTTACATCCTTGCAAACTCTGCAGAAAGACCAAGCAGAGGGACCAAGACAAAATCCAAGGTGCTGCAACCACCAACATGAACCTTCAAGAAAGGATCAGCACTGACATCTGAGGAACTAACCTTTACTGCAAGCTCATCTCAGTCTTCTGCTTCCAATTAAACTTCTCCTCCATGGGTCACTGGTACACCAAAAGCTTCCATTCATGGTCATCAAACCTGTTTTCCGTGACATGCTCAACAGTGACTGCGAGGGCTCCTGTACAATCCTGCGGTGCCTCTTGGACATGATTCTGGCAATGGTTTTTCATTCCGAACTGTGACCACCTCACCCCCTTCAACGGGTCTTCTGCCAGCACCTGGCCTTCATCACCTGCCGTAGCCAGCCACCCTCTGATACCACGTCAGTACTCGGCTTGTCCTCCTCCAATCTGGGGGCGGGAATTAGTGTAGCAGAGGCTAGCTAAAGTGGCTAGCTAGCCACAGCAGGCTAATGTCTTGTGTGCAGCCATGCTACAATTCACACCACCACTCCCACTCTTTGGAGGACAACTTTGTTTTTGTTGATCTAGCCCAGGCTTCTGACTGGCTTCTGTCTGAATTGGAATTCACTTACCACCCATGGTGAAAAAAAAAAAAAAAAAAAAACACTGTGGTACCTTCAGAGTAACTAACCTGGGAAACAACCTGGGTCTACTTCCACTGGCTAACAATCTAACGTTTTTCTTGCCCACCACCACCCCCCCTCTTTGGAGGGCAGCTTTGTTATCAATGGCCTGGCCTGATCCAGGTATATGATCCACTCCTCTACACTCTTCAGTCAAATATGGTTTGATGCTCTTGCTTCCTCCTGTTTAGCTGTTTTTAACATTGTTTTGTATGTTGCCGTCTTTGCTCAAGGAATCCTCAGTTTCCTCTACATCCATTGTCCTTAAAAGCCTCTTATCCCATGTCCACTGGTAAGCACCTAGATGACTAGCTTTCCTCCATGCACTCATCCTTAATTGATTGATACATCAGTGGGTTCATTTCATTGACTTCCTCCAACCTCTCTTCCTATGGCACCATTACCTCCAGCACAATTGTATTGCTTGTGCTCCTTCACCAACTCCACAGTCCTCATCCAATGGTTTTGCAAAGGATCTTCCAGGGGAATAAGGCCTAGTGTTAAGTCTTCTTCTCATCAGCAGAAAATCACTGTGAGCCACATTGTGAACCTTGATCGATGCTCAACTCACTTAGTTTTTGCAGTTGCAGTCCTCAATCTCCTGTCTGAAAGTCATCTGCCATTTTGTTCCCCTGCCATAAATCCTAATTCTGCTGAAGCTTTTGGAATCTTTGGAGGTTAAGCTGCTAATGTTTCTGTCCACTGGTTCCACTGCTGATACTGTCAGTTTGTATGCCGGAATGAGTTTAGTTGTGTTTAGAGAGGAGTGCATTCTGACAACACTAGACCTTGGGTTACACAGGGACATCACCCTTCTCCACCCTTTGCACCCAGCCATGTGTGCGGTGTGTTGTCCTCTTCACACTCACCATGTCACAGAGTGAGCAGCCAGACCACTTCCCCAGGCATCTGACTGGCTTCTCTGTTTGCGCTGGAATCCGCCGTCCATCCACTTCAAACCAAGGGATTGTCATCTGCCTTGTCCTTGCGTCTCTTCAGTACCAGTCTCCTTGTATCGCTGAGTCTGAAGGTCATTCTGGCTTAGGCAGTGGATCTGTCCAGGTCTCCAAACACCGATCTCTCCTCTTTCACTGACTATGTAGTGATGGTCTGTGAAAGTTCATGTCAGTGGTTGCCACACGTTGAATCTTGTCTTGGGCCCTCTGCTTGGTCTTTCAGTGGAGTCCACAAGGATGTAAACGACAACTATGATGGACACTGTGCACCCCATAAAGATTCTACTCCCAGCCTCTAGTTGTACAGTCATACACTATAACCCTCATCCTGAACTATTCTAAATTACTATTTATTTGTTTATTTTTATTTATATTTATTTTGAGTTATTAATGATTATTTTTTTAAATACAATTTCTAAAATACATTTATTATAGTTTGGGTTTTATCGAGGTTATATTATTTCTACTAATAATTTTATTAGATTCTTATTTTTTATTTTTATTTGTTTTTTAAATTTTAAAAAATGATTTCAGGGTGAGGGTAACAGTATGTGACTGTACTACCAAACAGCAGAGGCTGGGCGGTAACAGGGTGCACAGTGTTCATCATAGCTGCTGTTTACATCCTTGTGGACTCCGCTGAAAGACCAAGCAGACAGCCCAAGACAAAATCCAAGGTGTGGCAAAATCCAAACCTTTTATCAAGGTTTCTACTAATTATTTTTATTAGATTCTTTTTTTAAATCTTTATTAGTTTAAAAAAGTCATCCAAGAGTCACTGTGATTCCCTAACAGTGCTGGTGTGGCAGAAAAATATCGCCCTCCAATTCAGTGTGGACAACAGGCAGCTGAACACAGTGACTTGCAAAGCATCATAGCCTCTTCCTGGCATTGACTACATCCTGGACAGCATAGCAGATGCTAACTGGCTCAGCTCACTCAACCCCCCACAGCGGTTATTAGCAGGTCCCTCTTCTGGCACCGACTTATCCCAAGACAGCCCAGTGATGTTCAAATGGCTGATGGAAAAGATACTTCAGGACATTCCAGCAACAGCCTGCAGTTTCTACCTTGACGAGATCCTGGTCCAAACCTTCAATGTAGTGCAAGCCAACCTCTGCTCCGAGCCAGGTCATGCCTAGTTCTATAGCACAATGATCCGTCTTGTCACGTTCACCTGAAAAACATGACGCTTCTACAGCAGGATAGTAAAGGTCTTCTCCTTCATCTGCATCCACTCAAGCATCTCTTCCACAAGTGAATAGCACATCAGCAGCTTATTTTTATCATCTTCATCAGATCTATTTCCATGATGTGGTCAGCTCCAGCGTGAGGATTTCTCCCACTCAACACTCCCCACTCCCACTGCTGTGTCTGGTCTGACTGCACAAGGTCACTTCCTGTTATTTTCTCCAGCAGTTGCAGTGCCACGTTTTGTTTGAACCTTAATTTGACTCACCTGTGCTGTTCTTACAGATCTGTAGAATGATGATCTTAATTTGATTAGCTAAGGGGAAGGGGTGATGGGGGTTTGGGTGATGGGAGGGGAGGGAGTTGACTGGAGCCTATCCCAGCATGAATTGGGCTGGAGGTGCACCTATCCATCTCAGGGCACACACAGTATGGACATCATAGCCATGGACATGAGCAAACCCTGGACCTCAGTCAGTATGCCAGTCAGACCACTCAAAAATCCTAGTTTACACATTTACTACAGAAAATCATCTAATCATCTGCAACGCAGATAACCGCAGAGCCCTTCTAAGCTCAATGCTAAAATATGCAATCTGCCTGTAATATTTTTCCTACACCTTCTCTCTAAAAACCATGTACCAGCACAACAAAAAAGCAACCAAAGCCCTTCACTCAAAAAACTGAAACCATTCTAATAAATTCCAAGTTCCTATATTCCTTCAAGACCATGAAACAATCAATGTAGCATCACATTTTTCCATCATTGCAGCAGCAGCATCATTTAAAAAAAACAAACAGCATCAACACATTTGAAAAAAAACCAGCAGCAAAAACCAGCTTTGAAATAAAATAAGCATGCCCGTACCTTTGACGTCTTCTGGCAACCTACAACCCACCACCAACCGTGCAGCAGCAGCAGCAGCAGCAGCAGCATTGCTTCTTGCTCCTCACTTAAACAACTCTCTCTCAAATGCCACTAACTCTCAAATCAGCACCAGAGCTTTCAGCTACACGCAGCTAAGATCTCTACACCTATAATGAATTCACAACATCATCATAATATTATTATATCACAGCATAATCATTCCAAAAAAAACAATGACAGCACCAAAATGGAAATCTAAATACTCTACACATTTTGCCCTAATTTAAAATATAAACTTCACTCATCCACTGTTAGCAACAGCCACCAATTGCAGAAATCACTGCACATTATGAATCTAGCTTTTCCTCAGAGTAACAGAAACACAATCAAACACTACAGAGCCTAATTAAAAATATAATCTTCACTCCTCAACAACAATTCTCACCTAGTGTAGCATAAGCAACAATCTCCAAAAAACCAAAAGAAAAAACATAGCACTTCAGCACAGCGGCATTCCACCAGTGAAGGTACATAACCAGCTCCTTACCTTTGATGTCTTCTGGCAGACCCACCTACAACCCACCACCAGGAAACTCACCACCAACTGTGCAGCAGCAGCAGCAGCATTGCTTCTAGCTCCTCACTTAAACAACTCTCTCTCTCAAATACCACTAGCCTAACTCTCAAATTAGCACCAGAGCTTTCAGCGACACGCAGCTAAGATCTCTACACCTATAATGAATTCACAACGTCATCATAATATTATTATATCACAGCATAATCATTCCAAAAAAAACAATGACAGCACCAAAATGGAAATCTAAATACTCTACACATGTTGCCCTAATTTAAAATATAAACTTCACTCATCCACTGTTAGCAACAGCCACCAATGCAGAAATCACTGCACAATATGAATCTCTCTTTTCCTCAGAGTAACAGAAACACAATCAAACACTACATATACCTAATCAAAAATATAATCTTCAATCCTCAACAACAATTCTCACCTAGTGTAGCATAAGCAATCTCCAAAAAGCCAAAAGAAAAAAACACAGCACAGCGGCATTCCACCAGTGAAGGTACATAACCAGCTCCTTACCTTTGATGTCTTCTGGCAGACCCACCTACAACCCACCACCAACACCACCAGCTGTGCAGCAGCACTGTTTCTAGGTGCTAACTTAAACTACTCTCTATCTCAAATGCTACGAACTCTCAAGTCAGTACCAGGGCTTCGGCAACAAGACAGCTAAGATCTATACACCTACAATTAATTCACAGCATCACAATATCATTAGATCGCTATATAATCAGTCCAGAAAATAGGCAGCAAAGACAGCAGCAATGTCCAGTCAGCAGTAATCGCTTCTGAACAGCACAGCAGCAACGCAGCCACGAACCAGAAGAACATTATATCAAAATCACCACAAGAATTCCTCACACCGGAGATCCAAACTTAAAAAATATAATCTTCACTTCTTGTCAACAACTCTCACCAAGCATAAGCAACAATCTCCACATAGCCAAAAAAAAAAAAAAGCTGTAGTCTTGAGCACAGCGGCATCCAACCAGTGAAAAGTACATAACCATGTTCTTACTTGGTGTCGATTGATTGATGCATCTAGTTGGCTAGGTTGATTGCTGAGCTGGGGAAATAAATAATTTTTTAAAACTCATTAACATCTACATGCAAATAACAGAATAGCCTTTCCTATAGACACAAAGTAAATGTAAAACCCGTGGTAAATGTGAAGCTTCCTGTAAATGTAAAACAAGCTGATGGTAAATGAAAAAAACCTACTGCGGTAAATGTAGAATTTGTAATAAAAATAAATAAATAAATAAACAGGTGAACGCATAATTATTTAAGCCAAAGTTTTATCTTTGCATTTGTTTGCACACTGAGGAAGGCTGAATACAGAAATGTTAGTGTAACTAAAAGCATATTAATATGAATGGGGAATCTAGGTTGCTCACTATCCTAGATTCAGCACCACTGAATAAGACTTTACAGGAGTAATTAAATGTTCTTAGTATTTCTTACAGTATGTCCACAACCTTATCATGCTCTCTCAAACATATATGATCTAGGAATGTGCAGTATGTACATACTGAGGCTAAGAACTGTTATTTGCCTGGTTGATTAGTTTTAATTTCACTCTGAAATGCATATTTCAGTAGATTTAGGAACATGGGGGATCACATCCCCCATGTTCGACTCCTTCAGTTTCACAAATTGACTAAATCAGTGCGAAATGAAAGACTATCCTAGAGGATCTATACTTTGATCCTAATGAATAGAGTAGGCCTACATACACAATATATGCATTCTACTGTCCTGGATAAAGGTCTTTAACAAACCCTTTATCCTCAGGCTAAAGGGAACGAACATAAAAAGTTAAGTGACATGGTGGGCCAGTTTTGTAAAGTACAGGAGAAGAAAAAAAAAACCAGGATGAGCCCAGGCCAAAACAACAAACAAAACCAGGATCATCTTAAAACAAAATCAAACTTAACTAATCTGCCACAAAAGAAAAAAACACATCAATACACAAAATACAATACACAAAAGATCAAAACCCCACTCATTAAACCAACATAAATCAAAATAGCTCATGCACCCCTATGCACAAATAATAAAAGGTAGACCAGGTACAAACTCACACAACACAAGTCAATGGCAAAGATGGCCGACAGGCCCCAAGGTGGGTCTTTACGCAGGCTGCTGGGCTGCAATTGGCTGTAGGAATTTGAATTTGATTCAGCCAATCAAGAAGCACAAGTGGCAGTCAGTGGGCAGATACCTGTTGCCTCACTGAGAATGGGAAGTGAACAAAATGGAGGCTGTCAAAAAACCTACAGTCTGGTATTTTTTCAAAAAGTTAAGGTAGTAAATAAAAATCAACTGATTAATCCTGCACTTGTCTGTAGAACATGTACCAACTGCAAGCCTAATATAAACTTTTTATTCATTAGAGTACAATCGTAGTCAGTACATCAAAACAATTATTTCTTTTTTCAAAAGGTTTTTCTTCCTACACAGTAAAATGTTCAGTGTTAAATCAGCTCCCCTATTGCATGGGGTCTAAATGTGCCAAAATTAAATAAATAAATAAATGTGGAATTAATTAATTAAATAAATAAATCATTAAATAAATTATGAAATAAATACTTCATTTTATATTGAAATAATTAAATAATTTCCACTTTATGGCTATTTAATTATTTCATGTTGTATTTCCGAATGGCTTTTTTCATTTCATAATGAAACTTTTCCGAACTACGTATTTCCGAATGGTGTTGTAATGGTGCATTCAGTCAGTTGACGAGCACCGACCGAATGCACCATGACCAGCACTGGTGGAATCCATAGAGCTTACTATGTAGGCCCTACGGTAGAATCTATGGTCTGGTAGTTAGTTTGCTAAAGTTCGTTTCAATGCTATAACGTAACATTCAGCTAGGAGAAGCAAGGTAATGCATCTACTGACTATATAATGCAGATGGTTTCTGTACATGACACGAAACTAGCTTTCTAGCTTTGTTAGTGCTGAGATAGTCCTGCTGGCAGGACCTGAGAGTGGGGTGGCTACCAAACGGCCAAAACCAGACTTTAAAGCTCACTTCCTGGTCTTGTTGAGAGACGTTGCTCACTAGTATAGGTGTTTTCATATCTGGTTTCCATGTAAGTCTACAGTACAAATGTGGTCAAAATACAAAGTCAATAACTTTTTCTCTCACAAGAACAAATAGTCACAATATGTGTATTTTATTCGTATTATGACTGTACATGGGCCGATTTCATTAGTTATTGTGTCATTTTGGCACTGTTATAATATTTGTTGTGGCCCAATGAGGTACAGTTTGCGTCACTTCCTGATAACTACGGAGGACTAAGCTACAGTAGGGGCTACAGTCTATGGTAGTGATGGACAAAACAGTTCTTTTGAGTGTACTGAATCAGTGGAATCAGTTCACTAAAAAGATTTGTTCATAAAATCAGTGGCGTCACTAGGGTAGAATATTTAATAGCCAAAGAACCAAACACTTTCTTTCCCTATTTTTCATAAAATGTTTTAATTTCAGTTTTATTCTACACAATTCAGTTTGAAAGAATGTGTTTCATGTCGCCATTTTATTTCACTACATTTCCCAAAATGGGTTGTTTTAGCCCTATATGCTAATTTCTTTACCGTGACTTGTGCTGCTTGAAATATAAAGTGCTGATATACGTTGGCTAAGTAGATCATGTTTTCTCATAAAATGTAGTCTATAAAATAGTAGCCTTGGCTAGCCTACTTTGAGACATGTTAAATAAAGTCTTGTTATTTCATTGTAAATAAACAGCATACTTGACAGTGATGTTCAATTATTATCCATTTATTGTCCATTATTCCATACCGTACCCACTCTCCTCCCCAGAGACTCCCCGCTCCTTGCATTCGCTACAGCAAGAGGAACAAACTAGTGTTGTGTCGTTCGCAAACGATTCGGGCAAGTGCACTGTTGTGTCCTTCGCGAACTATTCAGGCAAGTGTACTGTTGTGTCATTCACAAACGATTTTGGGCAAGTGTACTGTTGCGTCATTTGCGAACGATTCGCTTTAACAGGTAGGCCTATTCATAAGGCATACCCGGTATAGAATTGATCATGATCAATTTTCACAGACACGCTTTTGCCTTTCATCTCCGATCATTTTTGCACTGCAGAGAAAAGTGTGCGGGAATCAGTGGATAGGCTGCTACAGTTGCCTATGTATTGTGTGACAAAAATAAATTAACATTAGACATTGTTTCAATAAGAACAAAATAATTCACCCATATGTAGCCTATATCCTTTTTCCTGGGCTTCCAAGAAGTCCCAGACTATGGCTTATATGTCCCGATTGATGCTCTTTATTTTTTTTCATATAGCCTATATGTACGTATTTATTGAAACTATCACATGGTCTCGTCTTGACTCTTAAAGAGATTAGCAGATTATCTTTAGTAGGCATAGCTTCCTCTTCTACAATATTAGATTGATGTAATATTATTATGACAACACTTGTTATATTAAAACATCATTCATAAGCCTTTACAAGTGAGACAATCGATTCGCTTGGCATTGATTGATAAACTTTTCAGCACCTCAGTGAAGACCAGCTCCAATTTACGACGTACCTTTTGAAGTGTCCCTTAAGGCAACTGTTAAGGTATAGTCTGGGAAACACTCGTAAAAAATGGATTTCCCTTTGAAAGGTATACCTTAGAAACCTTCGTAAAACTTTAAGGTACATTGAAACTTGGAAATGCAGCCCAGGACAATAAACCCCTAACAAGCTGTTACTTTATTTGTATCAAGAAAAAATTATTCAGAGGCACTCTTCTTTCTTAAGTTTTAAAATGCCTTTTATTAATATTGCAGCATGCCATGGGAAAACATGGAGGGAGCCAAAGAGTTTCAGCCTATAGGTTTTATAATCCTGTAAGTGATGCTGGCAGGACAGATTAATTAAATAATTAATTAGTTAATTTGTTTGTTCTTTCATCATAGGTGACTTCTGGGAGTACTGTAATTATGGCAGCAAACAGCATAAGAAATGTAATTTGGCTAAAGCAGTTTTTATTAAACTTTCTGCCTAATTTCAATCTTCATTATCAAGGACCACTGAAATATTCCACCATCTTCAGTTTAATCACAATCGTTTTAATATAATATTGGGTATAGAGTTATCTTCAATGTGAAGCTTATGCGACTGATTTAAAACTTAAGAATCATTCAATTTATATAATTCAAAGTAAAACATTGATATAAATAAACAGTCCTTAATCATGTAATGATTATAAATAAATAATTTAAAATTATTTATATATTTTTTATCTCAATGGCATATTATCTATACATGTTCGTTTAACAATCTTCCATAAATTCACCTTTGATATACTTTGGCTTCTCTTTCCAAACCCTGTGCATTGAATCATACATTTCCAACTGGGATGTTCTTTCAATGCTCTCCACCTTGGCGAGGCAGCGCCGATGGTAACTCGGGTTTTCCCCCGCTGACAGTCGCTTTCCTTTTTTGACAGTTTGCCTTCATCTGACCGTTGAATTTATTTCTTTTTCTCTGGATTTGCACTTGTTTTTGAAGTTACATCGTCTGTAGTGATCAATCTTTTCTTTGTTTGTTCTGCCATAGTAACCATTTACTCGCAGTCACAATGCTAGCAGAGACTGGAAAAAACTGTACGCCGCTCACACACAAGTGAATTGAAGAGCGAGCCTGTTGCGTTAGCTCCGCCTACCCTCTCTGGCGGACCAACCACTGATGGGTGATGGAAAATGCCTCACTAAGTTTACGCCGCTTGTGATTTTTTCCCGGGAATGTCGCCTGCTCTAGATAGCTAGACAGATATATCACGAGATAACTAGCTAGCAAGTTAGCTGGATAGACAGATAAATCGTTCAGAGGTTGGTTCCATCAGTTCCCTCATCCTCTTCACCTGCTCCACTAGCCCCTCCCGCTCCAGTACAACAATCCTATATGCCTGCCTCTATACATGCTTCTGGGCCTCCCTCTCCACATCCCAGTACTGAGCCCCGCCTCCCAGCCCCCCAAAGGTATGATGGGAATTCGGGTGGATGCCAGGGTTTCCTGATTCAGTGCCAGCTGACTTTTGAACTACAACCAACAACCTTCCCTTCTGATAGGTCCAGAATTGCCTACATTATTACCCCGTTAACCGGTAAGGCCCTGGCTTGGGCTACCGCTATCTAGCAGAAGCAGGGTCCGGAATGCTCAGACTACAAGTCATTCACTGGCGATATGCTATGAGTTTTTGATCAGTCTGCCACAGGCCAGGATGCAGCCAAACAACTTTTTCAGCTCCGTCAGGGGAGAAACAGTGTAGCTGACTACGCAATTTCGTTCCGTACCCTTGCTGCTGTCAGTGGTTGGAATGAGACGGCACTCATTTCTGCTTTTCTCAATGGTCTCTCTGATGCCTTGAAAGATGGTTTGGCTTCTGTTGATTATCCTGGCAATCTTGAATCCCTTATTACTCATGCTATACGTCTTGACAACCGGCTCCGTGAGCATCACAGAGATCGCACCAGTTTCCCAAGGAGACATGAACTAACAGGCCCTTCCTGGCAGCTACCCACATCTCTCACTGAGGCACCTGAACCAATGCAGATGGGACGCACTCATCTATCCCAGGCTGAGAGGGATCGACGCATAAGAGAGAGGTGTTGCATCTATTGTGGCAAGCCTCGCCACTTCAGAACCTCTTGTCCAGAGCTCTTGGGAAAAGAGCAATCCCGTCCAGCAGAGGGAGGGCTGTGACGGGAGCGACTCTTACTCCCGAATCCCCTGGTGCAGGTGTATACCTTCCCATTACCATCTCTTGGGGTGAGCAGAATTATCCTTGTCAGGCCCTGGTAGATTCTGGTTCTGCGGGGAACTTTATTGATGCTAAACTTGTTCAAAGATTCAAGATCCCCCAAGTTACTCTGGATACTCCCCTCTCAGTTATGGCTTTAGATGGCCATCCTCTTGGGCATGGCATTGTGACTTCTGCTACTTCCCCTTTGCGTCTCAAGGTAGAGACTCACCAAGAGGAGCTTTCCTTACATTTAATTGATTCCCCTGAGTTCCCTGTGGTCCTGGGCTTCCCCTGGTTGAACCGGCACAACCCCCATATTGACTGGATTACTGGCACTATCCTCGAATGGGGTCCTACTTGCCATGCTACATGCCTTTTTTCAAGTCCTTCCTGTCAGCTAGAGTCTCCAGACCCTTCCGAGTTAACCCATGTTCCTGCCGAGTATCTGGATTTGAAGGAGGTGTTTAGCAAGAAAAGGGCATCTACACTACCACCCCACAGACCCTACGACTGCGCCATTGAACTTTTGCCAGGTAGTAGCCCCCCTCGTGGACGGATCTTTTCACTTTCCTTACCTGAACGCAAGGCAATGGATACTTACATTAAGGATGCCCTGGCCTCTGGTTTCATACGTCCTTCCACCTCGCCAGCAGGGGTTGAGTTCTTCTTTGTGGGTAAAAAGGACGGTGGATTGCGTCCATGCATTGACTACCGGGGTCTTAATAAAATCACCATTCGTAATCGTTATCCTCTGCCTCTGATGTCCACAGCATTTGACTTGCTCCAGGGAGCCACTGTTTTCACGAAACTGGACCTGCGCAATGCTTACCATCTGATCAGAATCCGAGAGGGTGATGAATGGAAAACCGCCCTCAATACTCCGTCCGGTCATTACGAGTACCAGGTTATGCCTTTTGGACTGACAAATGCCCCTGCGGTTTTACAGGCTCTTATCAATGATGTCCTCAGGGACATGATAAATCAGTTTGTATTTGTCTACCTGGACGATATATTAATCTTCTCCAGATCTTTGCATGAGCATTGTCATCATGTGCGCCAAGTTCTCCAGAGACTGCTCAAGAATAACCTCTTTGTCAAACCCGAGAAGTGTGAATTTCATGTCACGGAGGTCTCATTCCTTGGATTTGTCATTGGGGAGGGTAGAATTCAAATGGACCCAAAGAAGACCCAAGCAGTGTGTGACTGGCCTACTCCAAGATCAATCAAGGAGGTCCAAAGATTTCTTGGATTTGCAAATTTTTACCGCAAGTTTATCAGGAACTTCAGTTCAGTGGCGGCTCCCATTTCTTCCCTAACTAAGAAGAGTGGTGCTCCCTATGCTTGGACTCAAGAGGCTGACAAGGCATTCCGGGAGCTTAAGCAACGTTTTTCCTCAGCGCCCATCCTGACGCTTCCTGATCCAGCATTACCATTCATTGTTGAGGTAGATGCCTCGGATGTGGGGATTGGTGCCGTCCTTTCTCAACGCTCATCTGATGGAAAACTGCATCCTTGTGCCTTCCTGTCTCACCGCTTGACTCCTACTGAGTCCAGGTATGATGTCGGGGACCGGGAGTTACTGGCTGTTAAGCTAGCGCTGGAAGATTGGAGACACTGGCTGGAGGGGGCCCAACATCCATTCCTGGTGTGGACCGACCATAAAAATCTGGAATACCTCCAACAAGCCAAGCATCTGAACCCCCGTCAGGCCCCCGTCAGGCAGAATACGCCCACAACACCCTCCAGTCCTCAGCTACCGGGTTGTCACCATTCCAATGTCAGCTCGGGTTCCAGCCACCACTGTTTCCTGAACAAGAGGAGGAGGTCAGTGTGCCTTCAGTCCTCCACTTCATCCGGCGTTGCAGGAGAACCTGGCTAAGGGTCCGCCAGGCACTAGGCATAACGTAGATGGTTCAGTGTGATGCTGGCGTGTCCTAGAGAACTCTGACTTCGGCATCTGCTCTGAATCTCCTTTGCGCTGTCAGTAGAAAAGCCCGTATTTGTCCTGGTTCTCTTTCGTCCTGGAGTTGGAAGTTGCTTTGCTTGCCGTCGTGGGAGAGTACATGGAGTACGTGCATTGCTATGTTGCAGAACAATAGCAAGTGTAAAGTCAGTAAACAAACTGATCCCTTGATGGATCAATTTCTTTAGCTTACTTTCAGTATGGCTAACACGTTTACTTTGAGTTATAAACCTCGGGTCATGGTTACAACACAAAAGGAGCCAGTGCATCTCTTTGCGTGTCCCTTTACGGGCAGGCCTTAGCTTTCTTTAAGCTGGCGACCTTAGAGAGTGCCTGATGAACGTCTCTCCAGTTGAGCAGCAAAAAAGTAGAAGGGAAGAAGAGAGACAGGAACACGCATTCTACAGGCATCTACAGGAAGTACCCAGTCCATGAGATTATGATGTCATTTATCTGAAATGGCACCCAGTCCTTGCAATTATATAATGCTGTCTTCCTTTGTCTGGGGGACCATGTAAGACATGAAATAAGGCTTGAAATTAAAACCGTCACATGCACCCATCAAAGTTGGGAGGGTGGGCTCTAGCGAGTACACAAAACACAGGAGGCTTAGTGATAGGTTGAGAATTTCTGAGACCTGCCTCTAGTGGCTGCAGTCTACAGCAATCCAGCGATGAACGATAGGATTCCCAAGGCAAGCAAAGCGCGGTAGCACACTATGTTGTGCCAGCGGGCAGTCAGTGGTGGTCATGACGAGCAGAAAAAGTTGCCCTCAATTACTCCGCGACACGGATAATTTGATTCAAGAGGCACTGAATTCCTCGCAGGTCTTTGCAGAATCAACTCCAAAATCATCTTTTGTAAATGTACCAACTATTCACTCCACTACTCCTGTTCAATGTAATTTCAGTGGTCCCGAGCTAGCTTTTCAGTGTGCCGAGCTAGCTTCTTCAGGCATCATCATTATGCTAGCTTAGCCTGATGTTCCCGCTCCCTATATTCCTTCCTTGCTAAATTCAAATGTGTTGCTTCTTTTATTCAACAGCACAGATAGCATAGTTATTTGCACCATATGGGGGCTCCAACAAAACACCACCAGCTCAGCCATGTTGAATTAGGCATGAACAATCGAATCAAGTCGAATCAAGTTTTAATTTAGAGCCTTATTTCATGTCACACGTAGTGTCATTGAAATAAATAAATACACACGTACATTTCGTGCCACATTTAATTATTTATGCTCACATTTCATTTTAATATTATTTATTTATTGTCACATTACACAATATATTTAATTATGTATAGATGTATTTATTTATTTAAATTTGTCCAAAATATTCCTCCAAATGTATGGGCCAATAGCTTTGTACATCCTGTCAAAAATCCTGAAAGGTTCCAGACTATCAATACTCTATTGGCATGGGGTTTGCTCTGCCAACCTGTTACTTGCTGGATGGCATACAGCCTACCATGCCTATAATGTTCACCACGCAACAGCTGACTAGACTAGACTAAACTCAGTTTTGATAAAGCAGCATCTGGTTTAGCCACGTGGATAATCTCACTAGTGAATAAAGCTCAAAATCAGTCTGGATGCTGTCATTAACTTCCATATTTGTTTTTAAGATTGGTACATGATTTTTTGTGACAGTTTTGCTGAGGTGGGGTCAGTCTGTCTGTTTGCAGTTCATATCAGATCAACACTGATATAAACTTAATATGTTAACCAACAGGATAGTAGGCCTTCAGTTTTAAAAAATGTTTTAGGGGCAGGCGAGTAAAATACAGTGTGATTCAGTCTTTGGAATGTTCATTCCTTCAAAATTTAAACATTCAATCTCTAAATATATTAAACTTTATTACTGTATTTAATTTAATTTTCATTTAATTCCAATTACATAATTTCCAGGTAACCCACAGGCACTGCTTTTACATGTAAAAACTCCAGAATATAACTCCGGTCCTTCAGTTCTATGGCATAATGCATTCCAATTCTGCCCCTTTGACCCCGTGGTATTTTGCATTTTTAACAGTGTCACAAATCAAGCATGCTCTGGAGATATAGCTGTATTTTCAAGAACAATTTAATGCTATCTGAAGATGAGCAGTGTTCATGATAAGTGTGATATCCTGCTTGACAAGATAGTGCTCCTAAGATTTAGGCAAATTACATCTAATGATGCTGGTGGGAAAAACTATGCTCTTGTTTAACATGTAAATTATATGTACAGAGGCATTTACGCCCTTGGCGACCAGTACAAATCATGTGGCCAAAACCGGGCTTCAAAAATGAAGCCTGGTTTTGGCCGCATGATTTGTACAGGGTGCCATAAACTTCCTGGGGTTCACAAAGCAGGATTACCGAGTTAGCTGGATAGTAATACCTAGAAATGCTTTTTTCCTTCAGTAACTTCCAAATTTTGGGAAGTTCTGGGTTTTACTCAGTGCAGTTATCCTGCTAACTCTGTAATGCTGCTTCATGATACAGGCCCCTGGTCTTGTTGAGAGATGCTTCTCACTAGCGGTAGTGCGATTGGCTCTAGTGTCAGTCTTTCAGCTGGCTATTTCAATGAATGTCAATGGTATGAATATGGTGAAAACATGAAGTCAATAATTTTTTTCCCCACACAAACATGCAGTTGCATCTGATGTTTTTTCTTTGTCTAAGAAAATAGTGCCCATGTGCCAATTCATTAAGTTATTGTGTCATTTGGATAATATTTTAATTTGTGGACCAATAAGGGACAGTTTACATCACTGCATGCTACTCTGGGGTGGGGCCTAGCTCATGCACTTAGTAATAGCTTTGGACTGACAATCAAAAGCTATTGGACACTGTGCCCAAACCCAGCCTGGAATTCATGACCATATAAGGGTTCCCCCTTTTCCCTACTGCACAGCCTCTGGCTTCAATTTGTACAACATGGCAGCATGAAAAATGCCCTTCCATAGCTTCAAAATCCTTTTGGCAAGCCCACGGAAAGTCAGTGGGTGACGTCACAGTCACTTTGTCCACATTTTTTCTACATGTTTCACATTTTTCCTTTACAAAACTACCAATTAAGCATGCATGGATACCTTTTCCAAATAAAGCAATCTGGTAAATGTTCCAACCTTGTAAAATGTATCTTTGATGACAGCCATTTCCCCTGCCTCAGGCTTCCATAGTTAATTGCAAATTCATTGCCTATGTCACGTTGGTGAACTGTTTGATCGGAATTATTAACACCAAATTCAATTACCTGTTTTGCTAGCCATGACAGAATATTTTGGGGGTAACTTCATTTGTGACTGACAAAAACTTATCAAACCATATTTGGTAAGACTACTGCCACAATAAGCATCAGTAAAAAGATTATTTAACACTCGATAATAACTTGATAGAACACAACAGTGGCATTAGCTATATAACTTGTGGTTACATTACATTACATTACAGGTATTTGGCAGACGCTCTTATCCAGAGCGACGTACAACAAAAGCCGCGTTTCCACCGCAGGAACTTCACCCCGGAACTAGGAACCTTTTGAGGAACTCAGTGTGTTTCCACCGCAGGAACTAGGGTCTAAATTTAGTTCCGGGGGCTATTATTTTATCCCCCAAAAAGTTCCTGCTCGGGGGGTAGTACTTTCCGAAAGTACAGGAACCTTTTGGGTGGAGCTTGCAGCGCTGAACATTTCTGATTGGTCAAGTACTCGCAGCATTTTTTTGTGTTTATTTTCAGCCGCCATGTTTAAAAATATGCAGCCGCAAACCAATTTATTTTCATAATAACTTCAAATCAAACTTGTATGTTATGCAGTGCAGTAGCCTAGTTTTGGTTATAGCCTGCCAACCTCTTGGAATTATAACGTGTGCTCTTCTGTTCTTTTCTTGCTTTAGTATTCGTTTTATACATTTTTTTTATAAAAAGCATTTGTGCTGGGTCAGCATATTACGTACCAAAACATTCAAACGGATTAATTTGGTTGCTGAATATTTTCTTCCAGATTTTCTTTGTTAGCCCGTTGTAATTGACTCAAAACGTTTGATACGGTTATGTGAGGTATGCGGTAGTTCTGCGTAATTCACATTGGTGATACAGTAAAAGCAAACTGCCTTTTTCAGACTGCCGTAATTTTACTCTGCCATTCTTCAATTCCACAAAAAGACTATGGACTAATTTATGGTGCTTGGTTCACATCTGGAGGGCAGACTTCGCTGCTCGGCTAGCAGTAACTTCGAAGGAAAGTAAACGGTGGTAGTGTACCACTACTAATTTAAATTTTCACGCAAGTCAGAGTTTTCGTACTATTCTTGTCATTTTGCGATTAGCCTATATGGAATTGACGATGAGAAAGTAATCAAACAGCAAATTGTTTACAACATGTGCATGTTTTCTGCTGTTGTTGCCAGTTATACATATAAATGTGAATGCATTCTGTCGCTTTGGATGTCAAGACATGAAAGCGCATAAAAACATAATGAATGTGTTTGAGAGGATATATAAAACAGTTACAATCTGACTATTGGCCTGTTATATCCTATTTGTTGCATAACAACTGTCCAAGTTCAACTACCAACGACAGTTTTGCTTGACAATGGTAAAATATGCCCAAACGGCTGCAGAACAATATTTCAATTCCAGGTGATTAAATCGATAAAAAAAATAAATACAAAAGTAACCATATATAATCATTGTTGGTAACCCGTTGTATATAAGTGGAATAAACCCCTCCGGGCTGTTTCGGTTATTAGAAAATAATGTAGGCTACTTCGGTGGTAGTATGGGGTTACAGAAGAAATCATAGGACAGATGGACCGACGACAACGTCGCTTTTTCATACGTCAGTGGACTAATTTGCCTAAACTTTGCGGGACTTTAGACCGCGGTGGAAACGCAGACAACCATGGGATGAAGGAACCTTTTAGTTGCTTGAAAAGTAGTTCCTGGGACTAAAAGTTCCAGGTACTTTTGGTGGAAACGCAGCTAAAGTGTATAATCATAACCAGGAACAAGTATGATGAAACCCTTAGAGAGAAGTACCGGTCCAAGTGCAGGGAACAACCGTGGGGCCAGAACAGACAGGAGATGTGTTCTGGAAGTGCAGGTACGAAGAGGGGGAGGTGCTAGGCGTCCTGAGGTAGCAGAACGGAGGGATCTGGCTGGCATGTAGGGTTTGAATATCTTGTGGAGGTATGCTGGGGCTGATCCCTTGACTGCCTGGTATGCTAGGACCAATGATTTAAATTTGATGCAAGCTATACCAGGCAGCCAGTGGAGGGTAGTGAGCAGGGGAGTGACGTGGGAGTGTCTGGGGAGGTTGAAGACCAGACGAGCCGCAGCATTCTGAATGAGTTGCAGGTTCTGGTAGCAGATGCCGGTAGTCCAGCCAGAAGAGAGGTGCAGTAGTCAAGGCGGGATAGAACCATTGCTTGGACCAGAAGCTGGGTTGAGTAGGTGGTGAGAAAGGGGCAGATTCTGCGGATGTTATACAGGAAAAATCTGCATGCCCGGCTTACTGCTGCAATGTTCTTGGAGAGGGACATCCTGTTGTCCATCACCACTCCGAGATTCTTGGCACAGGGTGATGATGTCACTAAGGTGTCCCCTACGGATATGGAAAAGTCGAGGAGGGGAGAGGATAGAGCAGGAATAAAGATTAGCTCCGTCTTTCCCGGGTTGAGCTTCAGGTGGTGATTGTCCATCCAGCTCTGTATGTCCCTCAGGCAAGCGGAGATGCGGGCAGGGACCTGTGTGTCCGATGGGGAGAAGGAGAGAAAGAGTTGTGTGTCGTCGGCATAGGAGTGATAGGACAAGCCATGGGCAGATATTACAGGGCCAAGGGATCTGGTGTACAAGGAGAAGAGAAGGGGACCAAGGACTGAGCCCTGGGGAACTCCGGTGGCGAGGGGACAGGGTGGTGATACCTTACCCGCCCAGGCAACCTGGAAGGAACGATCAGAGAGGTAAGACTCAATCCAGTCAAGGACTGTGCCGCAGATCCCTGTTGCTGCCAGGGAGGACAGGAGGATAGAGTGCTCCACAGTGTCAAATGCAGCGAAGAGGTCTAGAAGAATCAGGACAGAGGAGAAGGAGGCTGCTCGTACGGCATGGAGTGACTCACTGACCAAGAGGAGTGCAGTCTCGATCGAGTGGCCAGGCCTGAAGCCAGACTGGTGGGGATCAAGCAGGTTGTTCTGAGAGAAGAAAGCAGAGAGTTGGTTAGATGCAGCACGTTCAAGTGTTTTGGATAGGAAAGGGAGGAGAGATACCAGGCGGTAGTTCTGAATGACTGAAGGATCTAGTGTGGGTTTCTTCAGCAGCGGGGTGATGTGGGCCCTCTTGAAGGATGAGGGGAAACATCCAGAAGATAGGCAGGAGTTCACGAGGGAGGTGAAAAAAGGGAGGATGTCTGGTGTGATTGCCTGGAGGAGAGATGAGGGGATAGGGTCGAGGGCGCAGGTGGTAGGGCGGTGGGTGTGCAGAAGCTGGGAAACTTCAGGGTCTGAGAGGAGAGAAAATGTGAAGAAACAGGGGCGGAGGGCGCAGAGGGGGCAGAGGACGCAAATTTGTCTTGTCATTTTAATCATTTAAACATCCAACCATCCATTATCTGTACCCTGGTCAGGGTCACGGGGTGCTGGAGCCCAACTATGCATGTCTCAGCATTTCACAAGAGGCAGGAATACACCATACTGTATATGTTATTATAAAACATACCATTCTGCTGAATATAACTTCAGTTTGCAGCACTCCAGAAGAGACATTAGGTTTAGATAAAATTGGTTCTAGAGCAAGAATAGGAACTTCTGGGGCACTCTCAAATTTTGTGTAAAACAGATTGTGTTTTAACATATTTGCAAATCAGAGAACATTTTGTTCCAGATGTAGCCAATGTGCTGAAAGCATGTGTGTGACCCGCACCCAAAATACAGATTGAATAATTGACTTGAATAAGCACTTTATGCTTACAAAGCACAGAATAGATGATGGCCATTGGGAATGTAAATAAAATTGCATGTTGTTTTTGTAAGATATATTTTTAGCTGCCTTTCTAGCTGCAGTGTAAACTGCTGGAATATCACAGTCTGCATTATATCCTACACTGTCCATAGTGCTGGATACGCTCTTACAGAATGTTCCACATCAATTTCCCCAAATCCAATGAAGATACTCAATACACTAGATAGGAGTTTTTTTTTAACTACACCTTCTAAGCTCTGCTTCATAAGCAACATGTGATTAGTAGGCAGTCACATTAGCTGATTATGTGATTAGCTATAGCCTTAGTAAATAAGACTTTCATTTCACAAAGACTGCACATGCACTAACAATAACCCTTTTTTTTTTTTTGCACTGCAAGTTTAATGTACATACATCTGGCCCTAAATGCAATACTTGCATAAAAAATGCAAAACTCAAAACATAATCATTTACTCAATTCTCTGAATACAGCCACCTCATATTAGAACAATATTTAGAAACCTATTTTGACATGCAAATCACTAAATCAATTCAAAATGTTTTTAATTGTTTCTCGTCCCTGCAAATAAGCTTGCTCAGGTGAAAATTTACTGGAACAAGACTGATCACTATAGCACTTTACAAAAGGCTGTCATGAAACTTGTATGGAAGCTTGTGACAACATTTAACAGGGTAATGAAGTGGTACTGAAAATGGGGGCATTGAGGTTGTAGACAATGTAGAAGTATGATTTTTAAGCTACTCGGCCGGAGACTTTCATGCTTGCAACTCCATACTTTATTCCACCGCTCACACCTGACATGCGCATAGAACTACGGCAACCTTTCTAGGGCACACAAGACCGTGCTTATTACTACATCTCCCCTTCTCGGGCATAGATTGAAAATTAACAACTAGCTATTGTGAAGTGTTATCTTTTAAACACATACACTTCCTTTTGTCAACTCGTCTAACAGGTGTCTGTTCCGCCACCACCGGACCAGCCCCCCCCTGCTCTTCACCCCCTCCCCGCTCTTCAGCCGTGTCTCTGTCTTCACGTTGCTCTGGTTCTGGCAGGGCATGGAGGTGTGCCCTGGTCCTTCGGACATTACCTATGGCTGTCTCCACAATATAAGAACGAGGTGTGTTGGCGCTCTTTATCACCGTAGCTGGTTCTCCAGGTGTGGTGACCCAAACTCGTTGCCCTGGTTGTAGGTGTGGTCGGGCTTTGGCACGATGTCGTCTGTTGTGGTTACGGGCCTGCTGGTCATTAATGTGGCCGTCTCTTGCTGCGAAGGCCCCTGCATCTGGCCACTTGGGTCTGAGTCGCACTGCAGCCTGTGGCAGTGGGGAGTGCAGCTTCCTCTTCATGAGGAGCTCCGATGGTGAGGGTCCATGCAGGAGCGGCGTGACCCTGTGTGTCAGCAGGGCCCTGTAGGGGTCCTTGTTCTTCTTCAAAAGCAGTTTTGCAGTCCTCACCACTCTCTCAGCCTCCCCATTGCTTTGTGGATAACGTAGGCTGCTTGTGACATGACAAAAATCATATTCAGAGGCAAACTGTCTAAACATGTCAGAGGCAAACTGTGGACCATCGTCACTAACAAGGCATTCTGGGACCCCATGTGTAGCGAATATGGATTTCAGTGTGTCAATGATGTGCCTTAATGACGTGAGTGGGGTTTTCCTGATCTCAAAGTAACGAAAATAATAATCCACCACAAGCAGACATGAGTCATTCTTCCAGAAAAACATGTCTGTCCCCACCTTTTGCCAGGCCTTTTGGGTAACTGCGACGGTAACAGAGGCTCTGGATGAGAGACACAGTTTTGCACACACACCGCACAGTGAGAAACAACCTTTTCAATTTCCGCACTAAGTCCCAGCCACCAGACCGCCTGTTGTGCTCTTGCACGGCACTTTGATACCCCCATATGTCCTTCGTGCACACGCTCCAGCATTTCCCTCTGAAGGATCTCTGGAATCACGATTCGTCTTCCCCTCAGGAGCAGGTCTTCTATAATGCAAAATTCAGCATGGTAAGTATGATAGGGCTTTAGCTGCTGAGGCAATTCTTCATGTCTCGGCAATCCCTGTCTGCATAGCTGGATAATTTTCTGACATACTGGCTCCTTCTGCTGCTCATCTTGAATCTGCTGGAGTTTCAACGGTAAGCACTGCTGTACGGTGTCCACAAACACCTTAACCTCCCCTTCCAGCTCTCTCTCCTCCTCAGTGAGAGTGCGCACCACCGGTGCCCTGGACAGTGCATCTGCAGTAATGAGGGCTTTGCCTGGCACATGCACTATTTTGTAGTCATATCTGAGCAATCTCAAGCGGAAGCGTTGAATTCTGGGTGGCAACTCGTCCAAAGCTTTACAGCTCAAGAGAGAAAGCAATGGTTTGTGATCGGTTTCTAACGTGAAAGAGAGACCAAGTAAGTAGGAGCTCAGTCTCTCACATGCCCAGGTGGCAGCCAATGCCTCCTTTTCTATTTGTGCATACCTTTTCTCTGTTTGCGACAAGCTCCGTGATATGTATGCAACAGGCTGCCATCGGTCATCTCTCTGCAATTGCGTGAGGACTGCCCCAATACCAAATGACGACGCATCGGCCGACACCCTCGTTTTTGCACCTGGTCTGTACTGCGCCAGCACTGATGACGATCCCAAGTCAGTCTTTATCTTATCAAATGCCTCCTGCTGCACATAGCTCCATGTCCATTCGTTTTCTTTCGCCAGCAGGTCCCTCAGAGGTTTTGCAGTGTCAGTAAAGTGTGGCAAAGATTTGCACACGTATGTGGCCATGCCGAGAAAGCGGCGTACATCAGCAAATTTTGTGGCACTGGCATGTCTGTTATGGCCCTTATTTTCTCTGGGTCAGGTGCAATCCCCGCTGCACTGACCTTGGGACCGACAAAGATAACCTCAGACCGGGCAAACTCGCATTTCTCGTTTAAAGTCAGGCCTGCGTCTTGCAGTCTTGTCAGCACTGCTGTCAGTCTCTGATTGTGCTGCATCTCGTCCTCTCCGCAAATCAGCACATCATCTGCATGGCAAATTACTCCATCCAGTCCATCCAGTAGTTGTGAAATGCGTCTTTGGAAGTGTTCTGGCCCAGACGTAATTCCAAATGGCAAAACGTTTAAACAAAATCTACCAAAAGGAGTCACGAAAGTGGTAAGCTCTCTGCCTTCTGGTGCCAACGGTATTTGCCAAAAGCCTGACCTGGCATCCAGTTTAGTGAACACCTTAGAGCCGCTAAGCTGAGCCAAGGACTGTTCCGCTGATGGCAGAATGTGACGTTCCCTGCACACCGCCACATTCAATTTTGTCAAGTCAACACAGATCCTAATCTTATCACTATTGGCCTTGGGCACTACCACCATGCCAGCACACCAGTCTGTAGCTTTTTCAATCGGCGAGACGACCCCTATGTCTTGCATCCTCTCCAGTTCGTCTTTAACTTCACCCATCAGTGGGATAGGGACTCTCCTTGGTGTGGTCAGAGCATATGGAACAGCATCAGTCTTTATCCTGATCTTGTAATCCCCTTCCAGCTTGCAAAGCCCAGAGAACAGTTTAGGAAACTGTTGCTTGTATGCCTGCCCTGACTCCGCCACCTCATGTACTTTTTGAACCAAGTGCAGTGCCTCTATAGCCGGAAGTCCCAGTAAAGGTCTAGCTAACGAGCGAACAACGTGAACTGGTTGTGTGGTGGTTTTTGACTTGTGTTGTAGCTGACACTGAATTTGGCCCATGACCTGCAATGTTTTATTATTTGGCCCTAAAAGTCTTTTCTTTGTAGCCAGTAGTGGTCCATCTCTGCAGTAGCTGTACATGCTGCCAGGGATAGCAGTAACCGCAGCCCCCGTGTCCAGTTTAAATGACACTGTTTCCCCATTAAACTGCACTTCGCTATGCCAGCCTGTCTGTCCATTGTGTACCGCCCCAATAAAAATACTATCCTGTTCTAAGACGTCTTCCTCTAGTAGATGTACTGCCCGTCTTGTACACATCCTTGCAAAATGGCCTTGTTTACGGGATTTTCGGTATGCAGCGTCTTTGGCTGGACATTCGCGGCACACATGGAAGGGAGTTTCCCCACATCTGCCGCATGTATTTGGGTCCACGCCTGCCGCTTTTGGCGACTGTATGTGAGCAGCTACTCTGTCGCTTGTGTATTTTGCTCTGTCAGCACTGCTTTTCTGTCTGCATGAAAAATTGTCTACGTAACTGGCTGTCATTGGAGTGGGGTTACTGTGTCGCATTAATTTCTGTTGCTTTTTGACAGTCTCACTTTGTCTGACCTGCTGAACTGCTGTTGTTAAAGTTAGCTTAGAATCCAACTGTAATTTCTCAGATAAACCACTGTCTCTGATCCCCATGACAATCCTGTCCCAAATTAATTCCTCCTTCAGCGTGTCAAATTGACAATGCTGTGTAATTTGTGAACCGCAGTTATAAAACAGTCTGCAGATTCGCCTTCATCTTGTGTTCTCACATTAAATCTTGCCCTTTCAAAAATGACATTGTGTTTCCCCACAAAATGTCCATCAAAGTAGTCTTTTACCTTGGAATACACAAGTTTATCCACTTCCGACAACGCTGACGTTTCAAGAATGTCCTCCGCACCATCTCCCATTGCGTACATGAGCGCGTTGACTTGAAATGCATCATCCTTTTTGCTGAGACCTGATGCATTGCGATATCTGTCAAATCTTTTAATCCAGCTGGACCACTTCTCCACCTCAGTTGAAATTTTCGGGGGGTGTAATCCGAAGGTTCTCCGCTGGAACTTGCACTTGATCCATTTGTTTTTTGTATTTTGCGCAGGTCGGTCGCTCGCCTGGCTAACTATGTAGCAACTGAAATTACAATTGAACGGCGTCGATAATGCTGTAAAGTCAATAAAAGACTAATTTTAATGAACCACCGTAAATTTGGGTGACCATACCGCCGGGAAGCATTAAAAGCAACCTATTCTGACACCATGTAGAAGTATGATTTTTAAGCTACTCAGCCGGAGACTTTCATGCTTGCAACTCCATACTTTATTCCACCGCTCACACCTGACATGCGCATAGAACTACGGCAACCTTTCTAGGGCACACAAGACCGTGCCTATTACTACAGACAAGAGGTTGAAGATCTACCATTGCATGGTATGATGCTGGAGTCACAGTAAATATGTGGTTAACAGAGGTTTCTTAATAGAAGCATTTGGAAGGATTGGCCAACCAAACCTAAGCTGGTCACTCTAAGTTTTTGGGCTGACAATTGATAAGTTTATTCACCACCCACAGGCCAGAGTTGACGCTAGATTTTTGCCCATAACTTTTCAACTGTTTGGCCTAGAGTCATGAATACACCCACCCCTGTCAATTTCCTCCATTTTGGATTTTCCACCACTTAGATTTTTTTGAATCTCCTCCTAGACCCTTGACCGGGTCACCATTAAATTTGGTATGTATCATCTTGTACTGTAGAGTTCTGTGACCGAAAGATATCTAAAGATAATTGCTAGGTCTAACAGCCTGGCTGCAGTAAGCCAATACAAACTAGAAGAGTGCACTCAGTAGACTGCAGATCTTCGGCAGGCATGTTAGCTTTGCTGATGCAACAATGCTGAGGCTACATAATCAATGCAACCAGACAAATACAATATTACAAGTTTTTACCACGTGCCACTGAAAATCCCAAAAATGCCGGTTCAGTGAAGTAATGCTGAAGGTGGTGACATGTTAGCTAATTTCATTCACATCAGCCACGATGTGTTAGACAGAGCTAACGTTGCCGTTATAGTCTGGCACTTTCGTTGCAAATCTGGACAGGAACAATTCCAAAAGACCAGCGATGTAAAATATTAATTTCAATGTGAAAATGCCAACAAAATAATTGCCACAGATTCAAACATTAACGTACGCCGTTAGTTGGCTGATTATTTTGTTGGCATTTTAACGTTGAAATTGACATTTTACATCACTGGTCTTTCATTCCAAACAGAAGCAGTTGTTGATCACTTGCGGCCCCTACTGGCCGGTTAGGGGGAGTGAGAAGTTAGCACTCAATGTATTTCAATAGACAATGATGGAAATTAATAAAAATAAAATACTTTTTGTCAACCGATTTGCAAAATATTCGAGAATTCAGGTCCTTGGCCTGCTGTCAGCATGCACAACAAGTATTAGGCTAATCGGCCCAGTAACATGCAAGATTATCTGCGGACAGATACACAAGCACGCACACACATACACGCGTGCGACCAAACACATAATCACCTCCAGGCTCTTGCCTAATTAATGTGAGCATGGCTTATCACAAAAATGGTGGGGGGACGGAAGGGACGGGCCCAAATTGGGCAACCAGCAGAATTGGTTGCATGGAGGCGCTGTAGCACTTGGCCCTTTGTTGTTGATTGTAGCTATAATTGTGATTGCAATTAGATTGCACTTCACAACTGAATTAGGAGAAACAAATGAATTATGCAGTACTATAACATGTTTTGAATTAAATGAGAGCATTACCATATTTGCTAATGCCCATTTTATAGTATTTAGAGGAAATTATCTTCAGTTACTAAACTTGAGAAATATTTCAGTGTTATGATTTACTGACTATGAGTATAATTTGTTTTGCCCTGTATACTATATAGCATTTTGAGTTCAACTTCATCTGATAGAGCAGAATCAGAATGATCACTGTATATAACTTACATTGTTTGCTAAAATGTAGATTAAATCCTTCTGACTGGAATGTGTGTAATCTCAATAACATGTCCAGGCTGTTTTGTTTAGATTGATTTTTAGTCAGAATTGATTTATTATATTTATTCTTATTTTTATCAAATGGTATGAGGCGATTCGTATGGGGTATCATTTGACATTTTGCACATTGAAACTTAAAAATGAATCAAAGCAATTGTAAGAAAACAAAGGGACAAATACACTGCTGGCATGCTGTACAATTACTGCATAGTTTAAACATATTCCAGTTCATAAATATGCATGAAATATGTAACATTGAAATAAGAGTATTTGAAGTACTGGAAAAACTACTTAGACTACTCAAATCAGCAGGTACAAAAGACTATGCTAGGGGTTTTAAAGAATTTACAGACTCCACAGGCCAGGAACAAGCATTTACCTATTAACAGCTGCTTGGACTAGTTTCAGTGCTTGAATTTGCAAAACTCTTCATGCAAAGTTAAACTATGCTTATTTTTGGCTCATATATCAAATGCAAAATAAAAATGGCAAAACAAGGTCAATACATTATGTAGAAGTTTACCATGTTTTCTGTACCATACCATATTTAACAGAACCATATTTTCACTGCGGAAATGTTATCATTGCCACATTTTAAATAAAACTATAAAATAATACTCTCACACAAAATCATTCTAATGAAAGAAAATGAATTTTTTCTCATAAATAGATTCTTCAAATGGCAATGAGCAAAATGATTGTAACCAGCATTGTTGCATTTTGTTCTGAAATAATGTGTAGTAAGTATTATCTGATATTTTCATTGTTCAAGCTATCTAGTCAGATTTTTTGATCAAAATTATGTTTATTGTTAACAGGATTATCTCTATGGAATCAATCATGATACAAGACAGACAAAAAAAGCAATAGAGTAATATGCCCAAAACACAAAAATGCACTAAATGAAATGCAGACAATCAATTATTGTATATCATGACAATTTATATTCTGCTTGGAATCTTTTTAATTTACCTCAAAACTAGTTTTTTACACCATCAGTTGTACCCCTAGGAAATAATCTTAAACACTTTTCCAAGCCAGGCACCATTGCATTGTAGCGCTATTGGATGCTCATCCATGGCCAGTATAAAGGACACTTGCCTTTTTTGGAGCATCATGGGAACTCTACATCCAGGTTGAGAAATGGGAATGGTAATGCATACTTCTGCATGTATACCTCAACTTTGGCCTAAAGGGTTAACCCACTGAAGGTTGCTTGTCAATTTGGTTCTTTTCATGGATAGTGGCTACCACTGACACACAGGGCTATAAACTGAACCATTCCTGTACACATGTGCACCTTCTTTAGCTGTCCTTTGCTGTGTTGAGGTGCTGTCAGTACAGTACACCCCTTTACTCTGATTTAGTTATGCTGCCACAGTACAGCACCCTGTGGCTTTTACATATTACACTCTACATGTATAATACTTACCATCGTAATTCTCTAGTTCCTGACCCATCTCCATTAGTGCTGTCTTCCTCAGGGCTTTTGCCTCTTTCCCCACCCAGAGTTCGCAGACCTTGCCAGCCCGAGCTTTCTCCTGGTTCATACTCGTACAATGATGCAATCTGGAGTCCTAGAGGCATTGCCTCGTTCTTCTGACCTGCTTCTTTGACCATTCCACAAGTAGTCTAATACCTCAAGCAATAATGTGCCCAACCACTATGGTTATTTGTTTTGATTTTGCCAAATTAGATTGATTAAATCTGGTTGAAGAGATTTTCAAGGCAAAGGATTCGGGGAGATTTATAAGGGGCTGTACAGAGATTACAGTAATAAAATCCAGTTCTGAGGCATGAGCAGAAGCCTCAGGTGATTCAACTGTACTTGTCCACTGGTTAAATTAGGATTTTGGAAAGATGACAGATTAAATATAATCACAAATATTTTTCTCCAAAAATATTGTTTAATGAGTGTTCTCTGTGTCCCATTATTTCCATGAATTTAGCCAGATGTAAGAGGATAAGTGTACAGTCTTTCTTACATGAGCTCAAATGGGTTTTCAGATTTTTTGGATTCTCTCAGGAAAATTCCCACTGTGAAGAGTTGTGTGACAATCTGTTTGTAAAGGGTGCAATACAAAATAAAGATTGATTTATGGGTATGGGTTTCTTCAGGGAACTCCCAAAGTACTAAGACATGCTGCAAGTTAGGCTATTTGGAGTCTAAACTGAATGTAGGGATAAGTATGTGAGTGAATGGATAGATGAGAATGAATTAAAATTAACTTTTTAAACTAAATAAATAAAGCAGTCAGAAAACCTGAGCTTAAATGGTGCAGTATGTGCACACTGAGCCCAGACCAGACTTTTCACATATTTTGTATATCCTGATCTCATCAAATAAAATGTATTCAAATATGCAAATTAGGCTGTAAATGACAGATGAGAGATCTCTGTTCATTGTTTCTCCTTGCCTTAATGACAGAAACCTGTGCTGCATATCTAAGAAATTAACTCGACTTTCCTTGGTTTTATGGGAAGACTTAATCTATGCTATAGTCATATTTAAAACTTGATATCCTTGCAGTATTTTACTTCTGAACAAATGAAAAAAAAATCATGCAGAGAATTTGGATTGTCAGTTGGTGGTCAACTTGCTTCAAAAGGCATGAAGTTGTTCACATGCAACTCTTACAGCTGTTATCTGTACTTTTCATCCAGAGAGATACTTTTGAACATAAGCTAACTCTGTAAATAATTATGGAAATAGAATAAAAAATTATTAGGGAAAAGATATTCCCCATAGACAACAGCAGCCCTCTGTTTTATATCTGAAGGTGAGAAAACGTGCTAGTCAAATGTGGGTGGGGTCCCTCCCCATAGGTTAAAATGACTCTGACTGAAGCCCCGACAGGATAAGTTTTCCATGTAAATTAGCACACAAATTCATTATGTGAAAAAATGAAGACACGCACACACAGATGCCTAAATGTGAATATACTCAAGTATACAATAACAAATGTAGAATACATAAAATATTAAAATCAAGCTTTATTTATAGACCATTATACATTATACATTTCATACAAATTTGCAACACAATGTGCTTAACACTACATAAATATGTCAAGCACATTGAAAAGAGATATAAAAGTACAATGAAAGGAAGAGGTCTATTAAAAATAGCTCTATTAAATAGCTCTATAAAATGCTATTTCTATTCAGGAAATATTATGTATATTGGAGATAGCATCCAGTGGTTTCTTACGCTAGGTAGTGTCTATCATCATAAAGCTGTTGATGGAAACAGTTATTTGTGATAGACCAGACTGATGTGATATCAGCTAAATCAGTAGTAAACAAACAGCGGTGTTTCATTTTTCAGTTTATATTTCTAACTAAAAATGCAACTACATTGAAAATGTAAAAACATGATTTTTAGGTGGAGGACTTTTTTGATCATTTTATTTGATTTCCATACAATTCCAAACAATGATACTTTTTTAAAAATTGAATAACGAAATATTCAATTGGGAAGCTCTTTCCTTAAGTTGGAGAGAAAGCTAAATAAGATCTAATGCCATAAAGGGAATCAGAGGTGAGATAGCACATATAAAAAAAATTATTAGTTTTACTATTCAAAAATCCATTTATGAATGTCAGTTTGAGCACAACATAGACAACATAGCCCAAAAAAACGAAAGACATGCAAACTGTTTACACAGATGACCACAAATGACATGCACAAAAAATAAATCATTAAATATAACCATTATTACAAAAATTAAAATGTGAGAATGAAGAAGGAGAGAAAGAAATAAGACTTAATTCAGGACACTATGGCTATCAATGAGTGCTCAATGCTGCATATGAGCACACAACAGTATACATAAAATAGTTTTGGAGGAGTACTTCAATAATGACTGCCATCTATTTATTCAATTTAACTTTCTTCCCCACATAAGATATTAAAAGCTCATTCTTCATGTTAATACAAATTTTGAATCACTTGAGAGTAGAGGTACTCCTAAGTCATTTGATCTATTGCAGTACATCATATTGCACTGAACAGGAATCCATGCATATACCCAAATTACTACACTCCCTTCTGTACTTCTACCCCTCCTCCTAGTTTTCCCCTCCCTCTTTTTCTTCATAAAACCCCAGTGCAAATCTGTCAATTATCACCTGAGAGGACGTACGTAAAGGCCAGCATATAATTTAAGAGACTTTACAGACATAGTAAATGCGATAAGCATATAGTCGAATTTTCAATAAGTCATCTTACTTATTAGTTCTGAGTGGGAAGAACATTAACAAGCGGAGATGGGGTCCTCGTGTACCCTAGTTGTTTTGTTGTTGCTGTGCTTGACAGAAATTGTGATAAACGAGAACACTGTGACAACAGGTAAGAAAATTATACAGGATATGTCTTTTGTTTGTAAGCAATTGTTTTGACACACTACTAAAACAATAGCCAATGCATCATATGTGTTTATAGTTGGAGATAATTCCCATCTAACTTCCAGCTTATTTCCTATTGTATTTTGTCGATGTCCAGGCATTGGGTATTAAGAAAAAGCAATATAAATCATTTGCATGATTGTATGTGTGCATGTTATTTTACTGTGACATAAAACATAATTCTAAATTCTGAAGGATCACTTCAACAACAAATTTTAAATAAGTTCCTCCCTTTTTTGATAGTTTTTTTGGTAATCATATGTCTGATTCTGAGAGTTTACTTTTTATTATTAATTATTATTAATAATAATAACAATAACAATAATAATAATTGAATTATTTAAATTATTATGCCAATCATAATCTAAAAGTGAACTAATACACCTTGTTTATTTACACACAGCTTTTGTGTCTTAAATGTTCAGTGATCTTTGGTAATACCAGAATACTGACCTTCTTGCTTTTAAGCCATCCCTTTGTAGTTTTGCCATGTGCTTTGGTTTGTGCAAAATATAACACTCTGCTTTAAGCCCAAAGAGCTCAACCTTAGTCCCAACAGACCACAGAGTAGTCTTCAGAAAGGTCTTAGGTTCTGTCATATTCTGGTAAACTCCAGGTGTGAATTGAAGTTGGCCTTTCTCGGACGTGGCCTCCATCAAGCCACTCTCCCAAAGAGGCTAAATCTGTGAACATACTCTGTGGCTGTTGCAGCTGGTTTCTGTCACTTCTCTAACAACTACTCTCCGTCTGGCTGCTCAGTTTGTTAGGACAGACTTATCCTAGTTGGGGAAGAGGGGGTGTGTATGGGACCTGAATTTTGGATAGGGAAGCATTGGTCTAAAAATTGTGGATATCTCTTGTTAAAAGATCATACTAAATACTTATGTCTAATATGGTAGTGAATTCCAGAATAAAGTCAGTTGTGCTTTATACCACAATCCTTGCTCTCCAAGAGGCATAACAAAACAGGAAATCGGGTTTGGCTTTTTACGTGCAAATTAGCAAATAGATTTAAATCTGGCTAACCGGAAGTACATCTGACTACCAAGTGTAAATGCAATGTGGTTGAATCATATCCTGGTACAATCTAGACACTAGTTTCAGGAAACGACCAGAGGATCATTTCAATTGTTTATTTTTACTTCTTGCATCTCTTCCTCACATCCTTTCCCTGCTCCTTAGCGCCACCCAATGGAGAACACAAGGAAGAGATGCAAGGATGAGATACAAGGAGGGAGGAATAGAGTAACATGTATTAGGCAAACGGAAATTCCAAGCTCAGTCAAGCGTCAGCTTGAAGCAATGTCAATTACAGACATGCCAGACAGGAGAGGTGGATCATTTATATGTTACGCGTCCCAAAAAAAAAAACTTTTATGGGTGGTTATATACATACGAATAGGAATGAATGTGGGAATGTGGTCAAAAGGAGGAGGATGTGGAGGATGTGTTTGCCTAAATGAGTGTCTGGATCATAAAGGGATCATATTTGGGCAAAGAAAGGGAACTGTGGAGTGTGGAAGGCTTGCTCAGGATTGTATTTAAGGGAAGTCCAAAAAACATTCAGGGAGAATCTGCTTAACAGTTCTCCTGGTACTACAGTCATTGCCGTACAGGATAATTTGGCTATGCACTCTGTTGGTAAACATGTTCATGTTTATTTGCCTTAGCCAGCATGTCATCCTGTGTTCAGCTATAGGTATTGAATGTGGTTATATTTGCTCTCATTGACTTGACCAGTGATTATGTTTATTAATAAACCAATGTATTTTTACGTTATCTGCATCTTACACTAGTGTTGTCACGATACCAAAATTTTGACTTCGATACCGATACCAGGTTTAGTATCACAACACTCGATACTGAAACGATACTCGAAACTTAAACGATACTGATTCGATACTCGGTACCTAACGATACTGAAATGACCTTAATATATCAGAAACGTAATGTCCACAAGGGTTGACCTCATTTTCAAATTCACGGTTTATTAACAACCTTTAAGTTGAAGCTTGTTCAACATATTAATAAGCATAGGCCTAAAGCATAACGTTAGAACACAAAACAATTGAACAATATATTAAATATATTTCAAAAATTAAACAATTGTCAACTAAAGAATCTTTAAACAGTAGAAAACACTTAACACTTAAAAGTAGATCTAAAAATAGCATATTTTCATAACAATACAGCATCTTCCTATAATAAAATATTTCCAAATTAGAACACCTATCGCTACTGAAGTGAACTGAGTCGAAGCTTGCGCTGCATCAACGAGATGAATGCACAAGCACACGTCACCTGACTTGGCTACCTTAGTTGCTACTGCCATCTAGTGAAGATTCAGACAAATTACACCTTTCATCCTCTCAATCAGTAATGAGGGAGACACATTTCCCTGGCTTTTACATTTTTACACTCCAGGTTACACTATTTGTTCAACAGCAAGCGCACCCAAACCTAGACACTCCCACACTAGCTCTGACATATGGTGACAAGTTAAAAAAAAGATCAAGGAAAAAACTAAAGTAATATGTGAAATGCAATTTTGTTATATTTCGTTTCAAGGCCAAAAATACCCAGAGTGGAATGTGTAATTGAGACAATTCTTTCACTATTTGTAAGGTATAAGGTTACTTTTTTTCACATTTGAAATTCTACTGACACAGGCAGAACAGCTCGTTTTCAAATGCTCCTGAAAACCCCTTCAGCTCAATAGAATGAATGCATAATGCACAAAAAGTTTTGCTAGCCAACATAAAAAGAGCAAATTGATTGCTTAGGGCTCAGAGGGAGATTTTAGCCAATGCCTTCACTGTAGTATTAGCGGTTGTTTGAGTGTTGAGATATTGGATTATAAAATGTATTCAACCTATAATCATCAACCTGGGGTATCAATTTCAGCTCTCCTTTGGGGAAGGGGACCACCTTGTTATTATAATTTTTATCTCAGGTGGTTTTACTGATCGAGGTGGGTCTTTTGCATCAAAGTGCGAATAGTTTTACAACTGTGTAGGAAGTGTTACAGTATTGTGCCTTGAATCAGTGATTGATAAAATCATTTCAGAGAATGGTATTTTTGGACACTGGCGTCTAATTGGGCTATAAGGGGTTAACAGATCTTCACGAGATACAGATACACATTTTAGTTAATTTTCTAGTTAGCTAGTATTGATGTAACTAGTGTTGGATTTGGCTGTCATTTTTGTATGATCAGTGCTGCTGCTGTCCGATGTCACTCCAGTCTAGCCTGCTAATTTGCTCCAGTATCCATACAACATGGCAACCTCTTACTGAGAGTGATGTTACAGAATACTATAGATAAGGTCCATGTTTCCCACCTCATCCAAGGGCACTGAAACCTCATTAAAAATGGTCACAACTCACAAGCTAATACTAGTCGCAACAGCAGCAATCCCCAGTCTCTATATGTTTGATCAAGACTCCTTCGCCGAGTATGGGGGGTCAGGGGGAGGTATCTCCAAATTCAAATTCTTCACCCAATGTAGTTCCTATGAGAAAGGGTAAAGATGTACATCATTGTTATGTAAACTGTATAACTCGGTCAAAATTTCACCGTTCGTCACCAATATTTCAGTGCAGCCATTGCTTTGGCCAGCCACTAAGAGAGACTTAATCAGTTACGCCTTGATCTGTTAAATGAGGATAATGCTGTTTTGCAATTCCCCTTTAAAGGGAATCAGATTTCTCAACTTTTGAAGTAATTTTGTTCTGGATGCCCAGTTTTGATATATGACTTGAGACCACTTAATACTGCTGTCTAAGTAATCCCATTTCACATGCAGTATTAACACAAATGTCTCTCTTTCTCTGTCAGCAGAATCACTGAATGTAAAATTGGGTAATGCAGTCCAGATCTCTGGAGAAGTAGGTCATATTAATACTGAGGCCAAAGAAGGGAACGCAGAGCCTTTTTACTTTGTGACAACAGAGGAAGGAACCGAAGACCTGGAGAAATCTTTGGAAAATGAACTTATACCGGTAAGAAAGTATTCATTATGTCATAATGCTGTGCAGTTTTAAATTGTATTTCTTTGCTGAATGCTCTTCAGTATTTTTTGTTGGTGTTGTAATCTGCTTCTGTGTGTAAAGTTACATGTAAGACCCATTTAAACAATTGTTAGTGTTGCAAATAATGAAATCCATCTGCTGTCAAAAATGAATACATTCCAATAGTTTCAATAGCTCATTGCCGTAATGATAATCACATGGGTTATAACTGGTAAACTGCCCCCCCCCCCCCCCCCAGTGGGTTTTTTTCTCAAAATATTGTCAGCACAGTCATCCCATCACTGCCCATTGCGCTGCATGCCTGTGGCAAGCAAAGGTATAAGTGCTAGCCATGGGGCTTTGTAAGTGGAGGTCATTACCTAATCAAGGCATGGAACCAGACCATGTGTTGAAAATTCAAGCCCGGCTAGACACGGCCCGGGTGAGTTGAAGCCTGAGTTTGGTCTGGCCACATGTATTTTACTAAGCCCGAGCCCAACCCGAAAAAAAATAAAGAAATTGGGATGGCAGGTATGCCATCCAGCCAAGTTACGCCTTGGTGGGGCATGCCCCATACCTATACGGCACTGAGAGTTTGGCACTTTTCAGGGTTCCCTGCAGAAATATTCGCAACAGCCACAGACTCTCAGCCCTTGAAAACATTCATTACTGAACATTCTGACCCCATTTCAACAAACAGAATTCATAAACAACTTCACATCCACACAATAAAGCTTCAAACTAGAGGGATTTTGAATTTTCTCCTTCTTCTTCTTTTTCCTGCCAGAAATACTCCTAGCCCATAAAGAATATGACTCCTCATTGGTCATTTCACATACACCAGCCAATCCTTCACCTATACCAACTATCAAAATGTCACATACACACACAAAATGGACTTATATCTTTTTACCCAAGAAAATTGCCGGTCTCTACAGCTAGTCAGTTTGTGGCTCAGTGGTAATGTAGCAGTCTGTGGATCTTTGAGTCACAGGGTTAAATCCCACCTGAAACAAATTTTTATAAGTGCTTATTTGCTCACTAATAATTTTCTATTACTTCTCACGGGGTTCATACACATTTTCCCAATAAATTTCCATGACTTTTCCATGCCTTTGAGGTGAATTTTCATGACCATACATTCTCTAAAATGTCTGTGTATACATGAAAAATAATAAAAATCCAAGTCAGAATTTACCACAGTATATCATAACTAAAATTAAGACAGCTATGTGGTTTGATACAAAATGAACATTTATTTAAGTGATGCTGACATACCAGTACGATGTTTACAGAATAAAATGTGTCAAACCCTGAGAACTCCATTGTGTAGCCCTAATTAACATAAATGACTGGGAGGCAACAATGTTTGAGAAATAAATAAGTAAATAAAAGTGTCCAGTAACACTGACATTAACTTCAGAAGGCAGCAGTGTCAGAGAGGAACTGTCTTTTGGAATACAAGTATTGTATTGTATTCCAAACTGTAACTAAGAAGATTTTAAACCAACTATGCCTCCTATTTACCATTAACCTAATTGAGCATTAACAGAAGATAACCTTCCTGTTTGAATCCCCAAAAAACACTCCACACTGTTTATTTTTTCATTTCTGCAAGCTTCTTGTCAATATGCTTTCAAATCTTCAGCAGAGATGCTTTCTTTTCTTTTGCAGTTCGGCAGAAACTGTTGGATTTGGTGATGTTTGCTTGTGGCCTCTGCTTTCTCAGCGTATCCATCCGCCGATTTCTCAAGGGCACAAATATCAGCCTCCATCCTAATCTGTGAGGGCCTTCCTCTTCAAGTCAACAGCTTGCTGTTCTTTCTTTCTCTTCTCTTCATCCAGGTAGTCATGGTACTTCTGCCTGGCTCCTGCAGCCGAAAGGAGCAGCTCTTTTGTGACCTCTACCTTGGTTATGCCCCCAACAGACCTGACATGGTCAACAATGAGCCTTTGAGCCACCAGAGACCTCTCCTTCTGATTCTCCACAGTCAATTCTTTGTTAATGGAAAATCCTCTCTCCACACTGTCGTGTCCATGAGACAAGACAAGTAGAATCTTCACCACATCCCACACTCAGTAAAATGATGGTTTTGTCCCCATTATCTCATACAGCAGGGTGTCCACTCAATCTGTGTTGGGGTCAAATTCCCTGAATTTAGCCTGATGAGCAGCCGAATCACAAAACTCCCTGAACTCTCGGAGGATATCTTCACACATTGCCTCATCTGTGTGTTTGGCTTCAACAAGTATGTGCAACATTCTTTTCATTTAACTTACGCACAGCTCCTTAGATGCAGCCATGCCTTTCGGATCGAGGCACTGCATGCTTCTCACTAATGTGTGATGAGCTGGTGCCTTTTTCAGCAACTTCTCAAGGAGTGTGCTCAAGTGTTTCTTGCAGTCCATCTTAATCTAGTCTCTGCCTCTCTGAAATGTTTTTGGAAGACCTGAGGGTGGTTTCTGCTGCAAATCCAATATCAATCTGAGAACGTTTCAAATTTGGACAGGAAAAATCTGGACGGGAACAATTCCAAAAGACCAGCGATGTAAAATATCAAGTTCAATGTGAAAATGCCCGAGATTCAAATATTAACGTATCCCGTTAGTTGGCGGATTATTTTGTTGGCATTTTAACGTTGAAATTTTACATCACTCGTCTTTCATTCCAAATGGAAGCAGTTGTTGATCACTTGCGGCCCCTACCAGCCGGTTAGGAAGAGTGAGTAGTTAGAACTCAATGTATTTCAATGGACAATGATGGAAATTAATTAAAATAAAATATTTGAGAATTCAGGTCCTTGGCCTGCTGCCAGGATGCACAACAAGTATTAGGCTGATCAGCCCAGTAGTATGCAAGATTAGCTGCGGACAGATACACAAACACAAACACACACACACACACACACAAACACACACACACACACGCGCGACCAAACGCATAATCCCCCCCAGGCTCTCACCCGGCGGAGATAATGAAAACCGAACTAAATATGTGATGGACAACAATGCTGTTAAATTGCCGGTGGTTTATGAAGCCTGTTATGACAGCTTTGTGGTGTTTTATTAACCTATTACGCTTATACAATATTTTGCTCTGGATTAGGAGTTGTAAAATGGAAAACAAGTGAAAAATAGCCAAACTTTATATATTTGTGTGTGTTTCTAATAGACTGTAATGTATAAAATAAAACATTCGCAATTACACCATCAATATGTTTATCCTTACCTTTAATCAGTTTGGGCATGTCCTCAGAGAGGACGCGCAGCATGGGTTGGTCTGCCTGATACATGGTGAGGAAGGGGTTTATTTCTCTTGCAATGCTGTTAAATATCTCCACTTTCACTGTGAAGAGAGGATCAGCACAGCGGATCTTCACCTCCTAAAATGACTTCACTTTTGGATTGGGTAGTTCACCTCTCCCTACCATCTCAATGTAGTGTTTGACATGCGGCCAGAGCAGCAGCCCTCTTTCTGACATGTTGACATTCCCAATCCACCAGTGCTTGCAAAACTTGAGCATGGGCGTGCTACATCCAGTTGCTGTCATAAAATCCTTGTGACGGGCAGGACAATCATGGAACAGCCAGTACAGGCTAGAGAGTCCGTGTTCAACTTCCCATCCAGTGGATTTACATCCATCTCTGAGTGCATTGTGCAGTATGTGCAACCTGCATGAACTGATGTTGATTAGCGACTGCCCCACATCATTCTGCACTTGCTTCTGGAGTATTTTGAACACTTTCCAATTCACGTTTGGCCCATCCAGTGAGATTTGGTGAGATTTGTGATTCCGATCTCTGAAAGCAAGTCCTTCATTTTCTCAGCGATATCTTGAGCTGATGAATGGCCAATAAACTCTGAGCCAATGTATTTAGTCTTCACCTCGGGCCCGTCCCATAGCCTGACATGCATGTCTAACTGTTTAGCCTGTAAATAGTGGTTCAGGTTTTCATAAAATAACATAACATACAATCTTTGCTTTGGTACTTTGGACAAAGTCAGTTTTTTTAAATAAGGAGCCAGTCCAAAAGTACATATATATGAGCACTTGCATTCACCGCATTCAAATTTGGCAGCTATCTGGCTGTTGGGGAACATGGCCTGAAAAGGCTGACTTGTATCTTCACATGAATTGTAGGATTAGTGAGAATTAGCCACCTTTAACGCCCACAGTACCTCTGCAGTTAGGGCTTAGTTTCTGAACACAGCACCCGAAATGGTCCCTTGTTTGATGGTGGACGAGAGGAAAGCACTGCAGCTGGCAGTGGGTGTCATGTTGGTCACCGGGGTGAAAAGGCCGGTGATGAGGTTGAGAGCTGATTCACGCACAGCAGCCTGGTGCTTAGCTCCTTTAGCATGACTAGCTAGCGCTGCCTCTCCCATGTTTTAAATGTCGAATGTTTTACTACACAGTCTACATTTTGCTCGTCCCAGGTTCTGGTCTTTCTCAAGCTATGCCTTATACTTGTCCAAGTGAAGCCAGACATTATTAAATCGGCATTTTCCTGGCATTGCTCAAATTTTCATCTCGTCAAAGTACAAGCTGCAACCCAGGTCAGAATTTGACATTACCCCACGCAGAGAACAACATAACGTCAAGTAATGTGACTGATCTGCCTGAACATTAAAGAATTGTTTAACCAATATAGATTTTTCTCAGTCGATCTTAACTGAACCACATATACTCTATTATACAGGCAATTGTGAAGCTAATTTCCATGACTTTTCCAAAACTTTCTAGGTTTATTTATTTTTCCAAAACTTCTCCAGGCCTGGAAATTACTATTTTCAAATTCCATGATTTTTCCAGGTTTTTCATGACCGTACAATCCCTGTTCTCAACTATTGCTTTTGCTCCACATCTACCCGGTGTTCACCGAACACAGACACAGAGTTAACTGCCTACAATATCACCAGGCCTTTGCACAACTACTTGACGGTGGCACACTGCAAATATCATTGACTGGGAAGTGCAAGGTCGGACGATCAAATCCCACCTCGCCCTCAGGCAGATCTTTTCATATCTAAACTAACATTTTCTTACACTTATATTTGCTAATTAATAATTGTCTATTGCTTTTGCACTTATCAAAATATCAGAATCTTTAATGCATATATTTAGCAAAAGTCACTCACGGCCAGCCATATGTATTTCATGACAGTAAATGTATGATTTTCTTAAAAAGTTACACCAGCTGACCACCGTTGCATTTCTACTAACTATATTTCCTCACTTGGCTACTGTATAAAACTTTCTTATCAGCAAACGCCACCTTTCTAAAGTCATGTTACCTGGTCATGTTATGATGTCTTGCTCAGTAGCAACAAGCTTAGCTGCATTATTAGCGACAAGCTAAGCGAGTGTCTGTCTATGTGGCCAGCTAAAAGCGTCTATATTTTATTTGCAGGTAAGACCGTATGAAGCACGCATTTTCAATAGTTTCAGTATGGATACAAATTCCTGTTGAGTTTTACATGCTGATGCACAACAATGTTGTAAGATAATTTAGGCTAAACTGGTTAGTAATATACATGACTAGCTTCTGTCCTAGCCGAAGGCTATATTGTTGTTCACATGGTTAGTTACCTATGTTACTGTGGGTTCTTCACAAACCATCTTATACAAGTGCAACATGTGCATGTCTCTCATAGCCTACATTTCTATATGAATTATTATTATCACTTACTCATTACAAACACATGAGTGTTAATGAGTGATAATAACAAACATGGTGCAAAAAGAAATGATATCTCATTAAAAACATGTTTCCAACAAAAATGACAAGTTATTCTCACTTACAAAGCACTGTCTATAAGTCATTCATTCAAACTGGCTAAATCTAGGCCTGCCATTAAAAGTATTTTCTGTCTTCCCTACAGTCATTATCTCTGTCTGTAGGGGAGATAGAAACAAACGTGGCAGCTACAAAACATAAAGCACAAAAAACACTGGGACATTACATGGGGGCTCATTCGTGACAGAACTGTAGATGTTCTCTACTTTGAAGCTACTTTGCTACTTGAGGGACTACATAGTGCCAGCTTTGTGATTTGTGATTAGTACTACTTTGTGCAGAGCCCATATTACAAATTTTTGGGATTTGTAACCTTACTTTGCTTGGTTTTGCATTCTGTCTGTAGTACTAACTTAGTGTGTCACTTTTGGCGTGCGCTACTTTTGTTATTTTGAAGTTTGTCTGCCATATACCACACCAGTATACTGCACCAGTTGAGTGTTGTAATTTTGTGATTTCATTGCCTTGGGCGTTCAAAGATACAGCTTCACTTTTGAATTTGGACAGTCTGTATTTCTGTTGATACGTCACCACGGAGATCGATCTAGAATGGTTCCTTTATGACCCAACAATCGAACAGCTGGCAGAAGGTTGGCTTTCTCTTAATCGCAGACTACTTCAAAAACGATGTGGTCCACTCTGAGATCAAACAGGTCTCATTAGGAAGGATAAATCAGACGATGTGGGGGTGTGGCCCTCTCTGTAAAAGAAGATTTTAATTTGCAGGAAATTCCATAAATTGACCAGCTCATGCCTAGTGAGGATATTTGGATTAATCTAGGGGAATATGAAAAGGGCCTTACAGTCGTGTGTTCCCGGCCGCCAGCTTCAGACAGTAGTGTGAATTCAATTCTCTTTGGAAACATAAAACAGATTTTGTATAAATTGTCATTAATTTATGACTAAATGTACTAATTATTTTGAGGATTTTATTGATTAACAAAACCTGTTTAACATTAGGATGTGAGAATATACATCTTTTATATTATGCTATTCTTTTCATCATCATCATTGCAGATTGCACAGCCAGCCTGCCATAAATGTACAGCTCCATGTGTCTTTTCAAGGTTTAAAATGATTTCATTAACCTCTTAGCACAAAGCCCCTAGTGGTCGGCACGCCGGCATGCCGGGATTACTGAACTCAGACATTCAATGCTACTGCAGCCGAAGTATGAGTTAAAAACAGAAACGCGTTGTTTTAGTTTCATTATTTATGGTGTTTATTTAATGCCAATAATCAGCGCGAGCAGATATTCACTGCGCGAGTGCAGAACCACTTTCAGACATGGAAATTCCAACACACGCGCAGATATTCACTGCACGAGTAAAACAATGAGCCGCGCGAGCTGGTGGACCCTTATTTCTGCTTGCTCGCAAAGTATTTGTACTCGCTCATGAAGAGCCACTTTCTCCTCGTGCAGAGTACAGTTGATTTTTTCCAGTGTGGGGGCGGGGATGAGATGAAGATTTATGCTAATGTGTCCCATACATTTCCTATGCCTTCTAACGACAATGTTCTTGTTAGTAGTCAGTCACTACAGCTAGCTAGGTCTAACAGGTCTAACAATGTTAAAAAATTATAATCTGCGGGCTGTAACAGCGTCGCATGTTGACATTATGACATCGGATTTAGTGGGTCGCTTTTAACACCATTCACACAGAATGCAACCCACTAAATACCCAGGCATTGTTCTAGGTCCAGAGGTGGGTAATTCTAGGGTGCGATTTAGTGGGTTGACTCCATTCAGATCAAGTTCGACCCACTAAATACCCAAATCAACTGTTTGATATGAATGGGGCTTATATATTAATTTAATGACACTGCATTGTCTCCGGTAGGCTACTCACAACTTGTGTCTCCATATTGCTCTCAAGAACACTGCCGTAATGGTGCATTCGGTCGGTCCTCGTCAACTCGTAAAGTCGGAAATTTCCGAGTTTACCACCAGGAAGTTGCACTCCGGCCGACCAAGTGGTAAATACCAGTGGTAAACTCAGGCTAGTTCCATGATACCCGAGTTTACGAGTTGTGCGTTTCACTGACCTCACCTTGCTTTCAACACATAGTGGACAACTGGCAGAAACAATATCATGTGACCAACAGTGGGTGATCTCATTGGTCCAACCCCTTTACATCCCCAGCGGACATACATATTGTTCATGTGATAAATTTACCAGTTTCCATGACTGCCCAAATGCAAACACCTCGTAAATACGACTTGGTCACATGATAAATTTTCAACTTTATGAGTTTAGGAGGACCGAACGAATGCACCATTAGAAGGCATAGGAAGTGTATTCGTATTTAAAGTGACCAATCATACCAGTGAACATATTAGCATAAATCTCCACCTCATCCCCGCCCCCACTGACAAAAATCAACAGTACTCCGCGCAAGGAGAAAGTGGCTTTTCGCGAGCAAGTAGAAATACCTTGGAGCGAGTAGAAATAAGGGTCCACCACCTCGCGCGCGGCTGCTTGTTTTACTCTCGGTGTTGGAATTTCCACGCGTGAAAGGGGTTCTGTGCTCGCGCAGTGAATATCTGCTCCTGCTGATTATTGGCATTAAATAAACGCCATAAGTATCACCCTCCTTTCCTTTTCTGCTCCACCTGTCATTCAGAACTGTCACCAGACCACAACATTAGCTAGATAGTAGGCTTGAGCCGAATACTTGGATGAAACGAGTATCCGGTACGGATGATGTACTTTTTAGGAGCACGAGTACCACGAGTAAAATTGTCAATATCCATACTCGTGATGAAGGAAAATCCTCATTAGGTAGCTGTGTCCAGTGTTCACATCGTTCCGTGATAGGCCAGCCACACACATAGCTCCTCCTCTACACAGAGCCAATACAAAGTTCACTGCTGCTGTACCACACAACACATCCACAGGGATCTATTATTGTCATATATTCTCAATAAAATAAAGTTTGCGATTCTCAGATTTGGCTCAACATAACACAAATTTACTGGACATTCACACGTAAGCACATATTACTGATTACAAATGGACATTTCTAGATTCTAGCTTGGTACAGTGGGACTAACTAGCCAGTTAACTAGCTGCTACAGTGGGGCTAACTAACCAGTTAGCTAGCAACTACATGATATAAGCATGTACTTGTATTTCCTAACATTTACCAATCTCATACACACACTCTACTAGCATCATTGATATCCTAGCATTCTTATACATCCACTGTACTAATGCAATATCACTTTTGTGCACATATAGACCTCGTCGCTCACCTGAAATCACAAGACATACAGTACATCGTGGTTAGCCAACTGTAACCTGGCACACTCTCTGTCTGCTACTGTCTTCATACCGTCAGTTCATTTAAAAAATAATAATAAAACCAGAGTAACGATAACAGCGTCTTTTACTGCTACCACAGAGTGAATGCGTAAGTGAATGCAATGATAAGAAAATTTTCGGGTACGCTGACCTATAAAACGCTATTCCAAAAGACGTGTTATACATCGTTAGAAATCTTATACTCTCACCTACTGAATAAATGAATTGTCAATCAAGCCAGACTGTACTAAAATGGGCGACAACGCCGTAAACGACATGTGTGGTATAAACATATTCTTTCACCACTCAAAAATTGTATTGTGTCATAGCAACAAGATAAACCCGACACCCAACCAACATGTCTATGTGGGGCCCACGTGGGTTTTACCCGGGGTAGATGGGATTCATCTGGGCATGGGCTCAGAGTGGGCTTTATAACGGGCTGCTGTGGGGGCCAAGATGGGCAACCCAGATTAATTCAGATGGGCTAGAAATGGGCCCATGTGAACAATCAACCTGCATGGGTCCTAACTGGGCCATTGTATATGTTATCATAATGGGGAAATAGCCTCACCAACGCTTAGAATGTGGGCTAAATTAGCTGATATGGATCAAATTTTACTAATTGTTAATCAATATTTTTTTTCTTTTAAGCAAAAAACTAGAATATTCAGTTTAAGTAATCCTTGCAGTGTAACACAATGAGATGAAAACTTGTCTCTTCATCATCGAAATATTTTAAAGTACAATCTTCATTTTTGACACACATTCTCTATGTGATATGACAGCAGTGCGTGTAAAATGTCAAGACAATTGGGTCTATCGTTCCTGTGCTAGGCTACTGCCTATTGTCCTATTGAAATATGTTAAAATGGCAGATGAAATCACACACACCCAAAATTGAATGAAAAATGTGGTACATTGTGTTCTGTTTACTATATGTTGTCAATACATGCAAGTATAGTGTGCATACAAAAAAAAAAAAAGTTTCTGTGTTGAAAATTGTAAAAGCATGTCTTTCGCAACAGACGTATTACGTAGTCATACATAGGCTTGGACGATAGTGCAAAATTTCAATCGTCCAATCGGCCCAAGCCTAGTCATACATATGATCATGTGACCACCGGTATATGAGGTTCTGCACCGGGAAGAGAGAGGGCACTTCCCCCTCCCCCATTCTTGCTGTATTTTTCCAGCCTGAACTGCACACAGACCAAAACTTTGCGTCAAGTCCTCAGCTCAAGTCAAGACAGCAGTGGAGATCTAACATCAAGCTCAGCCTGTATAATTTAAGGTAAGGTATCGCTGCTAGCTAACAGATCTAGCAACCTCCAGTTGTCAACATTGCTAAGTTAGCTAGTTAGCTATATTTTTGTCTAAGTTACCAACCTAGCTAGCTAGCTGATTACTAACATTACTTTAACAACCGGAGTTCACTGAACGTTACCTCTGTTTCTAACTAGACGGTGTGTTTCTGAAAGGTTTACGCAGATGATTTTTTAAAAATTTTATTTACTGCAGGGAGTGTAACTATCTGGTTGATGTTAGCATCTGAATGAGCTTAATTAGTGTTCGCTAGCTCATTAACGTTAGCTTTTTGGCGGGAGTCAGTCAACCTTGCCTGAGGGGAGAGTCTGCTACAGTGTGGTTGCCATTTTGTGCAAGACAGCCAGCTTGAACGTTGCAGGACGATTACATTAGGTTTCTACATATTTACTATGTTACTAGGGCGAGCAAAATGGAGCTTTAGGATTTAGACCGCAGTGTGTGCACGTGAACTCGCCAATACATTTCTCATAGAAAACGTAGTTTGTCCACGTTTTTACTTCACAGCAGTGGTGATAAAACTAACAAGAAGTGCTAGTGTGTTGTTAGCCTTTACTGATCCCCGTATGAGGTTTATATGACATAGCTAGCATAAGCCAACAGCAATAATCTATAAAATTAGCTTTTTAATGGTACTTGGTCAGTCAAACAATAAAAATGAAAGCATTCGATTAGTCAACAAACCCCCGAAAATTTCTGTCGGACCTTCAATAAACGTCCCACTATAGGACCAAATTAAATCTTTAAAAGTTCCTGAATCATCATCAATTTCTCTAGGCCACTGTCAGTTAGTCTATGTGATCTGAGTGTACTGTTGCTATGTAAATTACGTCAGAAGGATTCAGCGTTGTTACCTAAACTGTGCAGCACGCTCGTAACCGTTTGATTATGATTGGAGCCTGACATGTCTATTTTGTAAATCCATTTCAACTATTCACCAATCAGCTGGGACTTAAAGGTTATAAGGTGGGATGTACCGAGTGTCCAACGAAAATATTGGCTATCAGTCAGAATTTACCACATTAAATTTCCACGTAAGGACAATTAATGTCTATAATACGCTAATTTAAGGTTAAACTGATATTTTAATCACAATATTTATGTTGATTTCCAGAAATATTTTTTTTGGTTGCCCTCCTTAATGTTACACATTTAAAATGTCCATACGCGTAGACTCCAGCCATTTTTCACATGATAACATTTTTGTACTTTTGTGTGTTTTCATATAGCCTAGTTGAGAATTATCCATTAGTACTAGTTTTTACACCAAGTGAGTGCAGCAGTGAAAAGGAGACAGTTATCAAATACTCTAGGCTAATCTGATCATTGAGAAAGGTACTAGAAGAAGTAAACAATTGAAATTTGCCAAATGATTAATTTATTTTCTCTTTTCAAAAGGGATGCTGCCAACTGAACCGAAGAGGATCTAATTACCTGATCTAATTTAATATAATTAAAAAACATGAACTATAATACTTGACTGGTTTCTTTTTTAAACAACCATTCAATTAGAACAGTTTAAGCCCTTGTGGATATTCTTTTGCTTTAGTGTGCAATTGCATTTAAGGGGTTACTGTAAAATAAGGTAGCCCGAGCAGCCCATATGAGAACCAATAAATACCCACTGGTAGCCCATATACAGACCTCTTGTGGCCCACAAGGACCCTAGCTGTAACTCATCTTGGCTCCATTATTAACCCATGCTGGTAGATACATGTAGGACCCAGATGGGAAACCTGTTTTGCCCACATGGGCCCTATATGGAGCCCGTTAATGCCCCATCATTAACTAATTTGGGCCAACACATGTAGGGCCCACATGGAAACTGCAGACAAAACTGGATAAGCCCCAGTTAGGTAGCCCAGGTAGGTCCCAACTGTCAGCCCACGTGTAACCCATGTGGGCCCCACATGGACATGTCGGCTGTGCAATAGCCCTAAGATATGCCAATACAGTGAAAACGCTGCTCACTGAATAACGAAATAAATGAGACGTTTTTTTTAAATTAAATTATACCATGTCATTCTACAGTCCATATCTGGGACTAAATATTGAATAAATATACAACCTTACCAGTGGTTTTATGCATAGAGATGTCCATTTTGAGACTGAGTGGCATATTGTATTGCACAATCCGTTTGTGAAATATACGCACATTTGTGATGCCTGGGTACCTTCCGAAATAGCTGTGCGTAATACCACGTGTTGTTTACAGCATTGTCGCCCTTTTTAGTACAGTCTGGCTTGATTGACAATTCATATAGTCAGTAGGTGAGAGTATAAGCTTTCTAACGATGTATAACATGTCTAATTTTACTTTTGGAATAGCGTTTTATAGGTCAGCGTAACCAAAAGTTTGCTTATCATCACATTCACGTTCACTCTGTGGTAGCAGTAAAAGATGCTGCACCTAACAAAAATATTTTTTGTAATTTCTTGGAAAATACTATTATTATTGAGGACCTCTGGGCATAGCTAAGCCATATGTTTGCTGATAGACCTAGCTGACATTGTTTTCAGTAGTGAGACAAGCGGATAGAACTGTATCATTGATTTACTGTCTCTGTCTCTATCTACTGAAAACAGATTTCATCATTGCTGTTTAAGTATTACTGCTCAAAATGTTTTGGTTATATATGTTATTTTTGAAATTGAGTGTCTTTAAATAGGTTAGTGGTATTTTATAATGAGAGTATTTCACACTGTAGTGTAAGCGTTTATTGGTAGTCTAGTAGTTTTTGTGAAGCATGCAACAGTGATGAGAGTGTTGGAACATAGCCAAAATGTGGTGGATGGTTGAGAATTATTTTCATGTTGTTCCATCTTCATACAAGAAAACATATGAGAGTACATACCAGAGTTAATTGTTACACATTTAGGTACTGTACAACATTTTGTGACAATATTTTTTAATTATTGTTACATCTGATTTCAATGTTTTATCTTAAACTTTCATACCGAGGTAAGGTTGGTTTCATGTTGGGCATTCAACAGACATTCGGCATTTTGTGCCTTAGTTAGGGACCGAGGTAAAAGTACATATCATAATCAAGAACCTGTGTGTTTCTTGAATTTTAATAAATTGGCAATCTATTACTTGTGAAAAACAAAGGTTGTGGAAGAAGGCCAGGTATTAATTGAATAATCTGCAATTGGTGTGAGGCGTTTTTGTCAAATATTGGTAAAGTTATTGATCTAAGCAGAATTAAATGTTTTTTAAATTGATTTCTTGAATTTTAATAAATTGGCAATGCCGAATGTGAATGTCTGTTGAATGTCCAATATTAAACCAACTTTAAGGGGCTCGTTTATATGCTTTACAGTGGACAAAAAGCATTATATTCCTTTTTGGAGAGATTTTGGATATGTTTCTGGACCCCTAGCTATTTTAGACCACTGTAGTGACAGAAAGCTTGTAATTCCCACTTGAAAATGACGCAACAGTGAGTTTCTTGAGTGAAAACATCTGATTTGTAGTGAAATACGTGAATATGTTGTGATTTACAGCAAAGCATAATTTAGACATGTTGGGTAGATTTGGAGACGTTGGGTACGCTGCTTAGTTTTTGCATCATAGAGCTTTAGTAGTTCTACATATCCACCCTTAGATTTTATGAACTTGTGGTAATTTTCGTTTTTTTTTCAGGAGCAGTGAATTTCTGTATTCAGGCTTATAAAGTGATAACATAACATTCATTTTAACAGTGTAACAACAAATTATGTGTTTAAACTATTTGAAGAATATGATTTCATCTTTTTAATTTTAGTCTTTTATCACAGACAACTGTAACTGTAACCTATTTGTATGCTTGATCTGCTTTCATGTGTAGTTTGAGTATGCACAGCCCATTTTTAGTACTTTCTGTGCATATTCTTCTTTCTATTGAGTGTGGAACTTGATAAAGCAATTCCTGTCACAGGTTATGCAAAGGGCCAGATTGCATTTCTTGCATCTCATTCAGGGCTAGTTCTTTATGTCCATCTTGCAGCACTGCTTGTCCTCCACCAGTTGTGGCCAGTGGACATTCTGATCCTGGCACACATCTGCTACAGGCCTTGAGGACACTCTGCATCACTTCGGGTTGTCTTAATTTGATGGTCGTCCCCTTCTGCTCTCTGGAACTTTTCCTGCCTGCAACAAGGCATGGGCCACTTTTGCCCTGAAATCAACCAGGACCATGGCCTTTCCTCCAAGCTGATCAGTGTGTCACCTGTGCAGTAGCCATGCATTCACAATGCACATGTCAACCAGCCGGGAGAACATTCTCATATAGTATCTGTGTGATTTGAAGTTGATGCGATACAGTTCAACCAGCATGTTGTGCAGATCAACTCTGCCCAGGCTCTGATTGTATGATCTGACCAGAGCTGGCTGGGGCACCTTGATATACTTTTTCTGTGCAGCTGACCATCTCCTTACGGTCTCAACTGGTGTGCAGCAAACCATGGATGAGATTAAGTGGACAAGCTTGTTGTCATACCATTTTACGCAGGACACATTGTGTTTGGTCTCAGTTCTGAAGTCAAAGCTGCCCCTTGCTTTCTTCTTCAGTTTTCCATCCTCTTCAAGCTGGCATCCAGGAACCCGATTAGTTCTTACAGTTCCAACAGCCCAGAGACCTGATAATAATAATAACCATAATCATCATCATCATCTTCATCACATAAAATTCATCATCACCATAAAATTAGTAAAATTTACATGGATCTAAAGTATGAGAAAAATGAAAAAAGTGGTTACCTCTCTCTTTCAGAGCCACGATGAGACTATAGGGTGAGAACCAGTTGTCGAAGTAGACCTTGAAGTTTTGATTCATTGGAAGATTCTCCACCAGCCGGAGCACTATGTCTCCACTGATTCCAAGTGATGTCTGCTGGTTTGTCTTGGTGGTTCCTTTTCCAATGTACACTTCAAAGTAATTTCCACTCTTCTCAGCACGGACAAACACCTTGATCCCCCATTTGTGGGGTTTACTCCGGTTGTATTGTTTCAGCGCACTCCTGCCTTTGAAAGCAGTGATCATCTCATCAACTGAGTGGTGCTCTTCAGGCGAAATGCTTTGGACGTTTTCATTTATATTTTATTTATCGCTGGCCGGATATTGAAGAGCAGATCATAGTTAGGATGATCTTTGAGGACCATGTTACATTACATTACATTACAGGCATTTGGCAGACGCTCTTATCCAGAGTGACATACAACAAAGTGTATAACCCTAACCAGGAACAAGTATGATGAAAACCCTAGAGAGAAGTACTGGTCCAAGTGCAGGGAACAACCGCATAGTTCAACTTGGACCCTGAAGGTTAAACTGATTAACACTAACACAGCGAGAATGGCAACAACGCAGTCTATGGAAAAAATACAAGCAGTAGTTAATGCACCTTAGTCACCTACGAAACAGCTGCCTAGTTACAACCCTAAGCTTACAGGGTCATATACAGGGGGGTAGGAAGGGATGGGGAGAGGTGCAGCCTGAAGAGGTGAGTCTTCAGTCGTCGTTTGAAATGAGTCAGTGTCTCAGCTGTTCTGAGTTAGAGTTGTCATTCAGGTGTATGGTAGCGATTTTTAGATTAGATTAGATTCAACTTCATTGTCATTGCACAGAGTACACGAACTGAGACAACAAAATGCAGTTAGCATCTAATCAGAAGTGCAAAAGAAGCAGTAAAGTGCAGTAAGGTGTATGTACATAAGTGAATAAATATGAATACAATATTGATAAATATGAATACAATACAATGTGATATAAACAGTATAGACAGTTATAAACAATATAGACAGCGGATTGGTATAAATATATTATTAGCAAGGTGCGGCAGTACAAGGTTCAGTCATTGGGGGGGGTGGGGGGGGGGCTGTCACTGTGGTGCAGAGTTCAGCTGAGGGGAAAAAGCTGGTCCTAGAACAGAGACTCCTGTAGCGCCTCCCAGAGGGAAGGAGGGCAAACAGTCTTTGGCTGGGGTGAGAGGTGTCCCTGGCGATGCTGCGTGCCTTCCGCAGACACCGCTTGTGCTGGACAGTCTGAATTTCTGGGAGTGCAGTGCTGGTGATGCGTTGGGCGGTTTTCACCACCCTCTGAAGTGCTTTCCGGTCCGAGGCAGAACAGCTGCCGTACCAAACTGTGATGCAGTTGGTGAGGATGCTTTCAATTGTGCAGCGGCAGAAGTTCACCAGAATCTGAGGAGACAGATGGGCTTTCCTCAGTCTCCTCAGGAAGAAGAGTCGCTGGTGAGCCTTCTTGATCAGGGTCAAAGTGTTGAGGGCCCAGGAGAGGTCCTCGGAGATGTGGACGCCCAGAAACTTGAAGCTGGTGACACGCTCAACCTCCATCCCGTCAATGCAGATAGGAGTGTGCGTGCCTCCTTTGGTCTTTCTGAAGTCCACAATGAGCTCCTTGGTCTTCTTGGTGTTGAGGGCCAGATTGTTGTCGGCGCACCACGCCACCAGGTGCTGGACCTCCTCCCTGTAGGCTGTCTCATCGTTGTTATTTATGAGACCAACCACCGTTGTGTCGTCTGAAAACTTGATAAAATGGTATTGGAGCCATGTACAGGAGTGCAGTCATGGGTGAAGAGGGAATATAGGAGAGGACTCAGCACACAGCCTTGTGGGATGCCGGTGCTCAGGATGAGGGCTGAGGAGGTGAGGTTGTCTAACCTAACATACTGAAGTCTGTTGGTTAGGAAGTCTAATATCCAGTTGCAGAGGGAGGGGTTGATACCAAGGTCACCAAGTTTGGTGATGAGTTTGGAGGGGATGATGGTGTTGAATGCTGAACTAAAGTCAATGAACAGCATTCTTACATAGGTGTTGTTGTCCAAGTGGGAGAGGGCGGAGTGTAACGCTGTGGAGATGGCGTCCTCCGTACTCCTATTTTGACGGTAGGCGAATTTGAAGGGGTCCAGTGTGGGTGGTAGGCAGGATTTGACATGAGCCAGGACCAGCCTCTCAAAGCACTTCATGATGGTGGAGGTGAGTGCAACAGGGTGGAAGTCATTTAGGCTCGCTGCAGAGGAGGTTTTCGGCACTGGCACGAAGGAGGTGGATTTGAAGCACGTGGGGACAGCTGCTTGGGCCAGTGACAGGTTGAAGATGTCAGTCAGGACCTCAGTTAGCTGCCCAGCGCAGGCCCTGAGCACGCGTCCGGGGATGCCATCAGGGCCAGCAGCCTTGCGTGCATTGATCCTGCTCAGTGCTGCACACACGTCGGTGGGGGTGAGTGTAAGGGGCTGGTGGTCTGCAGGGAGTACAGCCTTGATGGCCGCCTCCTGGTTGTCCCTGTCAAAGCGAGCGTAAAAGTTATTAAGCTCGTCAGGGAGGGAGGTGTCGCTGGTTGGGGGGGAGGTGTAGGTGGGTTTGTAGTCCGTGATGGCCTGGATGCCCTGCCACATGCGTCGGGGGTCGGAGTTGTAGGTGAAGTGCTCCTCAATCCTTAGCTTGTGGCTGTGCTCGGCCCTCTTGATGCCCCTTTTCCGGTTAGCCCTGGCTGAACTATAGGCCTGCGTGTCACCTGATCTGAAAGCAGCTGCCTTCAGCAGTAGGCGGACCTCTCTGTTCATCCACGGCTTCTGTTTGGGGAATGTTGTAATCTGTTTGTGGGTGGTAACACTGTTGATGATAGCGTTGATATAGTCCAAAACAGAGGAGGCATAGGCATCAATGTCTGTGGGGGAATCCAGGGTGGCCTGGGTGGCAAACATACTCCAGTCTGTGTGTTGAAACCGGTGCTGTAGGACAGAGTCTGCTCCCTCTGGGGAGCATCCGGGGGTATGTATGGACGGAGTGTAGCACAGTGGGTAAGGAACTGGGCTTGTAACCGAAAGGTCGCAGGTTCGATTCCCGGGTAAGGACACTGCCGTTGTACCCTTGAGCAAGGTACTTAACCTGCATTGCTTCAGTATATATCCAGCTGTATAAATGGATACAATGTAAAATGCTATGTAAAAAAGTTGTGTAAGTCGCTCTGGATAAGAGCGTCTGCTAAATGCCTCTAATGTAATTTAATGTAATATGCTGCAGTCACAACAGCAGATGTAAACTCTCTGGGCAGATAAAAGGTCTGCACTTAACCATGAGATGTTCTAGGTTAACAGAGCAGTGACTCTCGATAATGGTATTGTCTGTGCACCAAGCTTTGTTGACATAAATGCACAATCCCCCACCTCTGGTTTTACCGGAGTCATCAGCTGTTCTGTCTGCCCTGAGGGTGTAGCGCCCAGGTAGCTCAATGGCGCTATCGGGAACGCCGCTGTTAAGCCAAGTTTCCATAAAAATAATGACGTTGCAGTCCATAATTCTTTTATGAGTGGCGATCTGCAGTCGCAGTTCATCCATCTTGTTCGCCAGGGACCATACATTGGCGAGGAAAATGCTGGGTAGAGATAGCCGATGAGGAGATAGCCTTAGCTTGGCTCTTAGCCCTCCTCTTGTCCCCCGCTTTTGTATGCGGTCTCGACGCCGCCTGCGAGTACTTCCGGCCGGCGGAGCCGGGTTGGTGGCCTCCGGTGTCCTGACGGTCTCAGTGTTGAGCCGGAGATCGCTGATAAAGTTGTCCGAGTTGAATAATCCTATATCCAAAAGTTCTTGTCGGGTGTATGATACGTATGCAAAACTGAGTGAACAGACTTAAAACGACTAAGTAGATAACCGCTAATTTGCGAAAACTGGAGAGACGCTGAGCCTCGCGTTGTGCACGCGCCGCCATCTTGGTCGAATGTTGATTGTGTGCCATTGTGTCAGTTATTGGAAGGAAGCGGCAGTCCTCACTCCAGTACATTCTGTAAGAGGGCATTTTCATGATTCCCATGAGGATATGCATGCCTACAAATTGCTCCATCTCCTCCACATTGGTGTTGATTGGCACTCCTGTCTTCTCCATTGAATAGATGTTTGTCTGCTCTGAGATGGGAGCAAACACTGCATCACAGAAGAAAGACTTAAAATACCTGTAAGGTGTGATTACATCAAAGGGGGGAGGAGGAAGCTGCCCTTTCCAATCTGTATTCTCTTTTTCTCCCTCAACCTTTCTCCATGACAAATCCCTGTGACTGTTTCTGGTCTCTTTTGGATCCCTGTGAAATATGAACCTCCTCATAATCTGAGCTTCCACTGTCTGGTCCTGGCTGGTGAACTTCTTCACTCTCACTGTCACATCCCTCATCAATTTCAACTCGAAGACCAATATCTAGATACTGCTCCACACTGTTCTGTCTGTTTTCCGCTGCCCCTACATTTGCTGTACTCTCAATTATCTCCTCTTCTGCATATGAATCTACTTCAGCATATGTGACGGGTGCTGGAGAAAAGGTCCGCAAGTCGCAAATCTTGAAATCGTGCTAGGAGGCAAAAAAGGGTTTTTAATTTTTTTTTACTGTTTTCCTTTTTTTTCATATTACGAAAGTTAAAGTGTTGAAGAAGTCACTCAATAGAATAAACATCATTTTTAGGGTCACTAAATACTTATAATTTGTCAGCAAAGTCGGCTTGTTTTAGTGATTCTTACAGCCGGGTTTTGGAGGCGTGAGGAGGGTGCAGTTTAATTAGCATGTTTGATTTTGTTGGCTATTGTCACTTTGTTTCAGTCAAGCCACCGCCCATAAATAAAGCCGTGTGGTAGTAGCCTATGTTTGTTTACTCTGTGAGGTTGCTACAATGGCAGATGCTCAAGCAGTAGGTGAGAGTATAAGCTTTCTAACGATGTATAACATGTCTAATTTTGCTTTCGGAATAGCGTTTTATAGGTTAGCGTAACCGAACATTTTCTTACCACGGCATTCGCTCTATATATGGTAGCATTAAAACATTGTCAACGATTTTTCGTAATTCCTTGGAAAATACCATTATTATTGAGGACTTCTGGGCATAGCTAAGCCATATGTTTGCTGATAGACCTATCTGACATCGTTTTCTGGAGCAAAAGAGAAGTGGATAGAACTGTCATTGATTTACTGTCTGTGTCTCCATCTACTGAACATAGATAAGATTTCATCATTGCTATGTAAGTATTACTACTCAAAATATTTCGGTTACATACGTTATTTTGGAAAAGAGTGTCTTTAAATAGGTTAGTGGTATTATGTAATGTTGAAATTATATCTATGTTTCATCTTAAACCTTCATAAGGGGCTCATATGCTTTACAATGGACAAAATGCATTATATTCCTTTTTGGAGAGATTTTGGATTTGTTTCTGGACCCTTAGCTATTTTAGACCAGTGTTAATAATTTAGACATTTTGGGTAGATTTGGAGATGCTGGGTACACTGCTTAGTTTTTGCTTCATGCCTGCCATCCCAATTTTAAATGTTTGTACCACAATTGCTGCTTCCCAGAGATTTTGTAAAGATTATTGTTGTGGGTCTAAGTGTGTGGTACTAGGACCAACTTGTGTCCTAGTACCACACACAAGCTCACAAGTGATAGAACTCAATTGTTTTAAAGATTATTTTTAAAATTGCATCTGCTCTGATTTTTTATTAGGGGTCCAAGCATCAAAGCTACTGGAACCATATTCTATTTCTCTAGCTTTTTATTAAGGGTTAACACTGCAGAGTCATGTGTTTCTTGTATGAGTTGTGCCATGACATCAACTATTGGATTGATGCAGTGATTTCCATTGATTTTGAAATAGTAAAAAAAATATGGAGCTGTATAGCACCAATATATCAAACTATTAGGGATTTGTTAGCATTGTGGGATAAGCTACGCTTCCTGAAATAGCATTAGCTAGTCCAGGGGTTTTCTACTCTTTTTATACCAATGCCTTGATGAGAGGATGTGTGCACCTTTGGCCTAACTGAGTAAATAGTCGTCCAATTTAGTCCGAAGGTTGAAGTCAGGAAAACATATGTAAATCCTAAAATAATAAAAACATAAGTGAGATCGAAGAGTTGAACAGTTTTTCTCTATGAATATAAATATATGGAAATAAATATATCTCAATGTCTCTGATTTAAATGCAGGTTTTGGAAAAAACTAAATATGACAATAAACTGGGAGCAGAATGTGTAACCATTGAATTATGCGATGATGGCACAATAAAGAGAACAACAGTGATGAGAAAAGGAGACACCACAACAACAGTTACTGAAGTCATGAAAGATGGCATAACAACCATTACAACAAGAGTGAGCAGAGATGGGAAAAGCACAAGTAGTGTAATAACTAAAAAAGGTGAGAAAAAAATCATTCCTAAAATTGGAACAGAGGCAGAAATAGTAAAAATTGAAGAAATCGTGAGGGAACTTCAAAAGGATGGCTCGGTGATAGAAACAATAAGAATCTTGAAAGATGGCAAAGCAAATGTCTCCAAGGAAATAAAAATAGCATTACCCATGCATGGCAAAATAATGACTCATGTAAAAAAGATGACCGCTAAAAAGACAGATGGAACAATTATCACCACAGTTATAAAAACTGAAGTCTCAAAGGGAGCCACAATTCTGACAAATGAAGAAAAGTCAACAGAAAAAATTCTGATTAAGGAAAAAGAAGGCAAGGTCTTAGAAACTGTGCTAACGATGGAGAGCAGTACAGAGGACGGCACCATAGTTGTGGAGCAAATTACCACGAAAGCTGGGAAAACAACATTGTCCAAGAAAATATTGAGAGGAAAACCTATTCAAGAGAATGTTAAAATCAAAAAGGACACTAAAAAAACAACTATTCTACAAAAAGATGGCAGTATTGTGATCACAATTGTAATCCATGAAGGAAGAACAATCACCATAATCACAAAGATTATAAAAGGGGATATTACAAAGACCATAACTGAAATCAAAAAGAACTATAAGACTGTTCAAACCTCAGAGGAAACGACGAAGAAATCTACTGTGGTGAACAAAGATGGAAGCACTACAACAACCACTGAAACGAATGATGGTGAAAAAGTAATCACACTACAGGAGATTACCAAAGGCGGTATCACTACATCCATCAAAAAAGTATCAATAAATGGCGAGCCTCTGAAAGAGGAAGATGAGTCAACAGAGAAATCCACTGTAACTGACAAAGATGGCACAACAACAACAACAACTGTGATCAAAAAAGGAGACCACACGACAACTGTCACTGAAGTTACCAAAGGTAGTATCACAACTACTACAATGATAATAAAGAAAGGTACAAGTGTAGTGAAAACTCTCCACTTCACAAGTGAAGAAGAAACAGAAGTTTTGGAGGAACCATCCCCAAGCATCACAGAAGGTGAGACCAAAGAGACCGTTGACATATCTCGGCAGGTCAACGAAGAAGGTACAGTTACTACCACAACAACAACAACAACCACGACTAAGGAGGGCAAGACTACTGTTACTGTAGAAAAAGAAACTGGTGTTGCAGCAAAAGACACCATCCCAAGCACCACTAAGAAAACTAAAGTGACCAAGAATGATGGCAGCACAACAGAGACCACTGAAACTAGAACAGGGGAAACAGTTCAAACAGTTCAAAAGGTTACAGAAGGAGGTGAAACAAAAACGACTGTAACAGTACAGGAAGGAGAGAAACCAGTGGAAACCACAGAGGAAATTGTTGAACAAAAACCTTTAGTTGAAAAAGATGGCAGCATCACCAAAACAACAGTGGACAAAAAGGGAGACACAACAACTACCATCACTGAAGTCACCAAAGGGAGCACCACCACCAAAACTACAGAGGTGATTGAAGGAAACAAAGTAGTGGACAAAACAACAGATGTCCGAGAGATATCTGAGGTTGTCGAAGAAGACGGTACAGCTAAAACAACCACAGTGACGAAACACGGAGATACAGAGACCACAGTGACAGAAGTCACAAAAGGTGGTGTGACATATGAGACAACTGAAGTCAGTAAAGGTGGCAAGCCGGTGGAAAAGACAGAAGAGGCAACTGAAAAATCAACTGTGGTCAGTGAAGATGGAACCACCACAACAACCACAGTCATAAAAAAACCAGACACTACTACAACAATTACAGATGTCACTAAAGGCGAAACCACTACTACCACTACAAAAATCGCCAAAGGTGGGAAAATTACCACCACTGTGAATACCAAGACCTCACACACTGAAAAGCCACATGAAGCTTTGCAACCTGCTCCTGAAGGCAAACTTTTGGAAACAGTAATTACAATGGAAACAGGCAAGAATGATGGAACCATAGAAGTTGAAGAAGTAACGACCAGAGATGGCAAAACTACTGTGTCCAAGAAAATTCTCAGAGGAGCAGCCATCAAAGACAAGAGTGCTCATGTGCACAGAGAGACAAAGAAAACAACTGTTCTACTGCAGGATGGACGTATGCTAATCACAATTATAATACGCGAAGGGGAAAAGATCACGACAATTAAAAAGGTTATAGATGATCACGTTACAACAACCACGACAGACATATGGGAGAACAACAAAATTGTGCAAACGAAAAAGGAATCTACAAAAAAAACCACAGTGGTAAACAAAGATGGAAGCACTACGACAACAACTGAAACTAGCGATGGAAAAACAATCACCACGCTGGTTGAAATCACTAAAGGCGGTATCACTAAAATTAAAAAAACTGTCTCAGAAAATGGCGAGCCTCTAGAAGATAAAGAAGAAGAGACAGAAAAATACACTTTAATCGACAAAGATGGCAAATCGACAACAACCACTGTAATCAAAAAGGGAAACACCACAACCACAGTCATTGAAGTTACTGAAGGGGACATCACTACAACTACAACAGAAGTTAAGGAAGGGCAGAAGGAGGTAAAAACTTTCTACTATACAAGTCAAGAAGAAACAGAAGCTGTTGACAAAACATCTCCAAGTTTGACAGAAAATGAGACGAAGGAAACAACTAAGATAACCAAGCTGTTCAATTCAGATGGTACAGTTACAACAACAACAACTACAACGAAGGATGGCAAGACCACAATCTCTTCAGAAACAGAAATTGGTGTTGTAACAGAAGACACCGCCCCAAGCACCACAAAGATAACCAAGGTTCCTAACGAGGACGGCAGCATCACAGAGACCACTGTGACTGAAAAGGAGGGGAAAATAACCATACATCAAACTGTTACTGAAAGCGATGAAAAAACAACAACTGTAATGGTGAAAGAAGGAGATAAACCAATTGAAACAACAGAAGTAATTGTGGAAAAGAAGCCTGCAGTCAACAGTGATGGCAGTATCACTGAAACAAAAGTGGATAAGAAGGGAGACACCACTACTACTATCACTGAAGTCACCAAAGGTGATACAACCACCATAACTACAGAAGTCACCAAAGGAGACCAAGTAGTCGAAAAGACAGAGGACACCAGAGAGATATCTTCTGTTGTTGAAAAAGATGGTACAGCTGAAACAATAACTGTGACAAAACATGGAGATAAAACTACCACTGTGACCAAAGTCATAAAAGATGGCCAAACATATACAACAACTGAAATAGCTAAAGGTGAACAACCTGTAGAAGAGACTGAAAAGTCCACTGTAGTCGATAAAGACGGTACCACAACAACAACCACAGTGATCCACAAAGGAGACACCACTACCACAGTCACTGATGTCACAAAAGGGGAAACCACTACTACTACTACTGAAGTTACCAAAGGTGGGGAAACAGCCACCACAATGAAAACCAAGACAAAACATACTGAATTGGCTCCTGAAACATTGATACCTGTTACTGAAGGCAATATTTTGGAAACTGAACTTACAACGGAAAGGGGTAACAAGGATGGCTCAATTACCATAGAGAAAATTACCACAAAAGATAGCAAGACCACAATTTCCAAGAAAACAGTCAGAGGACAACCTGGCCAAGATATGAGCGGTGGGATCTTTAAGGAAACAAAGAAAACAATCATTCAACAAGAAGATGGCACGATAGTAATCACGCTTGTAATCCGTGAAAAGACTACAATAACCACAATCACAAAGGTTAGAAAAGGGCATGTTACAAGAACAATGATGGAAATCAGGAAGAACAACAACATTGTGAAAATCTCTGAAGCAACCACAACAGAATCCACAGTGGAAAATGAAGATGGAAGCACTACAACAACCACTGAAACGAATGATGGTGAAAAAGTAATCACACTACAGGAGATTACCAAAGGCGGTATCACTACATCCATCAAAAAAGTATCAATAAATGGCGAGCCTCTGAAAGAGGAAGATGAGTCAACAGAGAAATCCACTGTAACTGACAAAGATGGCACAACAACAACAACAACTGTGATCAAAAAAGGAGACCACACGACAACTGTCACTGAAGTTACCAAAGGTAGTATCACAACTACTACAATGATAATAAAGAAAGGTACAAGTGTAGTGAAAACTCTCCACTTCACAAGTGAAGAAGAAACAGAAGTTTTGGAGGAACCATCCCCAAGCATCACAGAAGGTGAGACCAAAGAGACCGTTGACATATCTCGGCAGGTCAACGAAGAAGGTACAGTTACTACCACAACAACAACAACAACCACGACTAGGGAGGGCAAGACTACTGTTACCGTAGAAAAAGAAACTGGTGTTGCAGCAAAAGACACCATCCCAAGCACCACTAAGAAAACTAAAGTGACCAAGAATGATGGCAGCACAACAGAGACCACTGAAACTAGAACAGGGGAAACAGTTCAAACAGTTCAAAAGGTTACAGAAGGAGGTGAAACAAAAACGACTGTAACAGTACAGGAAGGAGAGAAACCAGTGGAAACCACAGAGGAAATTGTTGAACAAAAACCTTTAGTTGAAAAAGATGGCAGCATCACCAAAACAACAGTGGACAAAAAGGGAGACACAACAACTACCATCACTGAAGTCACCAAAGGGAGCACCACCACCAAAACTACAGAGGTGATTGAAGGAAACAAAGTAGTGGACAAAACAACAGATGTCCGAGAGATATCTGAGGTTGTCGAAGAAGACGGTACAGCTAAAACAACCACAGTGACGAAACACGGAGATACAGAGACCACAGTGACAGAAGTCACAAAAGGTGGTGTGACATATGAGACAACTGAAGTCAGTAAAGGTGGCAAGCCAGTGGAAAAGACAGAAAAGGCACTTGAAAAATCAACTGTGGTCAGTGAAGATGGAACCACCACAACAACCACAGTCATAAAAAAAGGAGACACCACTACAACAGTCACTGATGTCACAAAAGGAGAAACCACTACTACCACTACAGCAGTCTCTGAAGGAGGGAACATTACCACCACAGTGAAAAGCAAGACCTCACACACTGAAGAACCTCACAAAGAATTCAAGCCTACCACAAAAGGCAGAGTTTTGGAAACTGTAATTACAATGGAAACAGGCAAGAATGATGGAACCATAGAGGTTGAAGAAGTAACAACTAGAGATGGTGAAACGATTGTGTCCAAGAAAATACTCAGAGGAGAGCCTATCAAAGAGACTAGTGCTCAAGTGCATAGAGAGATTAAGAAAACATCTATTCTGCAACAAGATGGAAGTATACTAATCACGATTTTAATCCATGAAAGGGAAACAATCACCAAAATCCAAAAGATTATCAGAGGGGACAATACAAAGACCATCACAGTGATCTGGAAGAACAAAGAAATTGTGAAAACTACAGAGGAAACAACAAAGAAAGCCACTGTGGTAAATGAAGATGGAACCACTACTACAACCACTGAAACTAGCGATGGGAAAACAGTCACCACTCTGGTTGAAGTCACCAAGGGCGGTATCACTAAAACCACAAAAACAGTCTCAGAAGATGGTAAGGTTCTGAAAGAAAAAGAAGAAGAGACAGAAAAATACACTGTGGTTGACAAAGAGGGTAGATCAACAACAACCACCATTATCAAAAAGGGAGACACCATGATAACTGTCATTGAAATCACCAAAGGGGACATCACTACGACAACAACAACAGTTAAGGAAGGTGAGAAGGAAGTGAAAACTTTCTACTTTACAAGTCAAGAAAAAACAGAAGCTATTGAAGAAACATCCCCAGGCCTGACAAAAGGTGAGACGAAAGAAACTACCGAGATATCCAAGCAGGTCAATGAAGATGGCACAATTACCACAACGACAACAAAAACAACTGTGGATGGCAAGACCACCATCACTTCCGAAACAGAAATTGGTGCTGGAACAGAAGACACCACCCCAAGCACTACAAAGAAAACAAAAGTTAACAAAGAAGATGGCAGCACCACAGAGACCACTGTGACTGAAAAGGGGGGGAAAATTACCATACATCAAACAGTTACAGACAGAGATGAAAAAAGAACAACCGTGATAGAGAAAGAAGGAGATAAACCAATCGAAACAACAGAAGTACTTGTGGAAAAGAAGCCTGCAGTCAACAGTGATGGCAGTATCACTGAAACAAAAGTGGATAAGAAGGGAGAAACCACTACTACTATCACTGAAGTCACCAAAGGTGATACAACCACCATAACTACAGAAGTCACCAAAGGAGACCAAGTAGTCGAAAAGACAGAGGACACCAGAGAGATATCTTCCGTTGTTGAAAAAGATGGTACAGCTGAAACAATAACTGTGACAAAACGTGGAGATACAGTCACCACTGTGACCAAAGACATTAAAGATGGCCAAACATTTTCAACAACTGAAATCACTAAAGGTGAACAACCAGTAGAAAAGACTGAAGAGTCCACAGTAATCGATAAAGATGGTACTGCCACAAAAACCACGGTGATCCATAAAGGAGACACTACTACCACAGTCACTGACGTCACTAAAGGGGAAACCATTACTACCACTACAAAAGTTTCCAAAGGTGGGGAAACAACCTCCACAGTGAAATACAAGAAAAGACATACTGAATTGGCTCCTGAAACATTCAGACCTGCTAATGAGGGAAAAGTTTTGGAAACTGAAATTACGACAGAAAGGGGTAATGAGGATGGCACAATTACCATAGAGAAAATAACCACCAAAGATAGCAAGACCACAATTTCCAAGAGAACAGTCAGAGGACAACCTGGCCAAGATATGAGCGGTGAGATCTTTAAGGAAACAAAGAAAACAATCATTCAACAAGAAGATGGCACGATAGTAATCACGCTTGTAATCCGTGAAAAGACTACAATAACCACAATCACAAAGGTTAGAAAAGGGCATGTTACAAGAACAATGATGGAAATCAGGAAGAACAACAACATTGTGAAAATCTCTGAAGCAACCACAACAGAATCAACAGTGGAAAATGAAGATGGAAGCACTACAACAACCACTGAAACGAATGATGGTGAAAAAGTAATCACACTACAGGAGATTACCAAAGGCGGTATCACTACATCCATCAAAAAAGTATCAATAAATGGCGAGCCTCTGAAAGAGGAAGATGAGTCAACAGAGAAATCCACTGTAACTGACAAAGATGGCACAACAACAACAACAACTGTGATCAAAAAAGGAGACCACACGACAACTGTCACTGAAGTTACCAAAGGTAGTATCACAACTACTACAATGATAATAAAGAGTGGTACAAGTGTAGTGAAAACTCTCCACTTCACAAGTGAAGAAGAAACAGAAGTTTTGGAGGAACCATCCCCAAGCATCACAGAAGGTGAGACCAAAGAGACCGTTGACATATCTCGGCAGGTCAACGAAGAAGGTACAGTTACTACCACAACAACAACAACAACCACGACTAAGGAGGGCAAGACCACTGTTACCGTAGAAAAAGAAACTGGTGTTGCAGCAAAAGACACCATCCCAAGCACCACTAAGAAAACTAAAGTGACCAAGAATGATGGCAGCACAACAGAGACCACTGAAACTAGAACAGGAGAAACAGTTCAAACAGTTCAAAAGGTTACAGAAGGAGGTGAAACAAAAACGACTGTAACGGTACAGGAAGGAGAGAAACCAGTGGAAACCACAGAGGAAATTGTTGAACAAAAACCTTTAGTTGAAAAAGATGGCAGCATCACCAAAACAACAGTGGACAAAAAGGGAGACACAACAACTACCATCACTGAAGTCACCAAAGGGAGCACCACCACCAAAACTACAGAGGTGATTGAAGGAAACAAAGTAGTGGACAAAACAACAGATGTCCGAGAGATATCTGAGGTTGTCGAAGAAGACGGTACAGCTAAAACAACCACAGTGACGAAACACGGAGATACAGAGACCACAGTGACAGAAGTCACAAAAGGTGGTGTGACATATGAGACAACTGAAGTCAGTAAAGGTGGCAAGCCGGTGGAAAAGACAGAAGAGGCAACTGAAAAATCAACTGTGGTCAGTGAAGATGGAACCACCACAACAACCACAGTCATAAAAAAAGGAGACACCACTACAACAGTCACTGATGTCACAAAAGGAGAAACCACTACTACCACTACAGCAGTCTCTGAAGGAGGGAACATTACCACCACAGTGAAAAGCAAGACCTCACACACTGAAGAACCTCACAAATTAATGCCTGGTACTGAAGGCAGTGTTTTGGAAACTGTAGTTACAATGGAAATAGGCCAAGATGACGGAACTATAGAGGTTGAGGAAGTAACAACCAGAGGTGGCAAAACCATTGTGTCCAAGAAAATACTTGGAGGAGAGCCTATCAAAGAGATAAGTGCTGGTATGCATAAAGAGACAAAGAAAACAACTGTTCTGCAACAAGATGGGAGCATACTAATCACAATTGTAAGTCGTGAAAGGGAAACAATCACCAAAATCCAAAAGATTATCAAAGGGGACTTTACAACAACCATCACAGAAATCTGGAAGAATAACAATATTGTAAAAACTATGGAGCAAACTACTAAGAAGTCCACAGTGGTAAACAAAGATGGAAGCACTACAACAACCACTGAAACGAACGATGGGAAAACAGTCAGTACGGTGGTTGAAATCACCAAAGGGGGGGTCACAAAAACCATAAAAACAGTCTCAGAAGATGGTAAGGTTCTGAAAGAAAAAGAAGAGAAGACAGAAAAATACACTGTGGTTGACAAAGAGGGTAGATCAACAACAACCACCATTATCAAAAAGGGAGACACTACAATAACTGTCATTGAAGTCACTAAAGGGGACATCACTACAACTACAACAACAGTTAAGGAAGGGGAAAAGGAGGTGATGACTTTCTACTTTACTAGTCAAGAAGAAACAGAAACTGTTGATGAAGCAACCCCAGGCTTGACAAGAGGTGAGACGAAAGAAACTACTGAGATAGCCAAACAGTTCAATGAAGATGGTACAGTTACCACAACGACAACAACAACTTTGGATGGCAGGACCACCATCACTTCAGAAACAGAAACTGGTGTCGGAACAGAAGACACCACCCCGAGCACCACAAAGAAAACAAAAGTGACCAAAGAGGACGGCAGCACCACAGAGACCATTGTGACTGAAAAAGGAGAAAAAATGACCATACATCAAACAGTTACAGACCGAGACGAAAAAAGAACAACTGTGATGGTAAAAGAAGGAGATAAACCAATCGAAACAACAGAAGTAATTGTGGAAGAGAAGCCTGCAGTCAACAGTGATGGCAGTATCACTGAAACAAAAGTGGATAAGAAGGGAGACACCACGACTACTATCACTGAAGTCACCAAAGGTGATATAACCACCATAACTACAGAAGTCACCAAAGGAGACCAAGTAGTCAAAAAGACAGAGGACACCAGAGAGACATCTTCTGTTGTTGAAAAGGATGGTACAGCCGAAACAATCACTGTGACAAAACATGGAGATGAAACTACCACTGTTACCAAAGTCATTAAAGATGGTCAAATATTTACAACAACTGACATCACTAAAGATGAACAACCTATAGAGGAGACTAAAAAGTACACTGTAGTCGATAAAGATGGTACCACAACAACAACCACAGTGATCCACAAAGGAGACACTACTACCACAGTCACTGATGTCACTAAAGGGGAAACCATTACTACCACTACAGCAGTCTCCAAAGATGGGAATACAACCACCACAGTGAAAAGCAAGACAAAACATACTGAATTGGTACCTGAAACATTGATACCTGTTACTGAAGGCAATATTTTGGAAACTGAACTCACAACAGAAAGGGGTAATGAGGATGGCACAATTACTGTAGAGCAAATAACCACCAAAGATGGCAAGATGACAATTTCCAAGAAGCAAATAAGTGGGCAACCTATCCAAGATAGGAGTGGCAAAGTATTTAAGGAAACAAAGAAATTAATTGTTCAAAAAGTAGATGGCACTGTTGTATTTATATTTGTAATCCGGGAAAAGAGTACAATAACCACAATCACAAAGATTAAAAAAGGGGATCTAACACAAACTATCATGGAGGTCAAAGAGGACAACAAAATTGTGCACACATCAGAGGCAACCACACAAGAATCCACAGTGGTAAATGAAGATGGAAGTACTACGACAACCACGGAAACTAATGATGGGAAAACGGTCACCACATTGGTTGAAGTAAGGAAGGGCGGTGTCACTAAAACATCAAAAACAGTCTCTGAAAATGGCAAGCCTCTGAAAGACGAAGAGGAGGAGACAGAAAAATACACTGTGACAGACAAAGATGGCAGATCAACAACAACCACCATGATAAAAAAGGGGGACACCATGATAACTGTTACTGAGATTACTAAAGGCGACATCACTACAACAACAACAACAGTTAAGGAGGGGGGAAAGGTGGTGAAAACCTTCTTCTATACAAGTCAGGAAGAAAAAGAAACAGTAGATGAAAAAACCTCAGCCCTGACAAGAGGCGAGACAAAAGAAACAACTAAAATAAAAAAGCAGTTCAATGAAGATGGCACAGTTACCACTACGACAACAACAACTGTGGATGGCAAGACCACCATCGCTTCAGAAACAGAAATGGGTGTTGTAACAGAAGACACCACCCCGAGCACTACGAAGAAAACAAAAGTGACCAAAGAGGATGGCAGCACCACAGAGACCACTGTGACGGAAAAAGGGGAAAAAATTACCATACATCAAACAGTTACAGACAAAGATGAAAAAAGAACAATCGTAATGGTGAAAGAAGGAGACAAACCTATTGAAACCACAGAGGAAATTGTGGAAGAGAAGCCTTCAGTCAACAATGATGGCAGTATCACTAAAACAAAAGTGGATAAGAAGGGAGACACCACTACTACTATCACTGAAGTCACCAAAGGTGACACCACAACCATAACTTCAGAAGTAATAAAAGGAGACCAAGTAGTCGAAAAAACAGAGGACACCAGAAAGACATCTTCTATTGTTGAAAAAGATGGTACAGCTGAAACAATCACTGTGACAAAACATGAAGATGAAACCACCACTGTGACCAAAGTCATTAAAGATGGTCAAACATATACAACAACTGAAATCACTAAAGGTGAACAACCAGTAAAAGAGATTGAAGAGTCCACTGTAGTCGATAAAGATGGTACCGCTACAAAAACCACAGTGATCCATAAAGGAGACACTACTACAACAGTCACCGATGTCACTAAAGGGGAAACCACTACTACCACTACTGAAGTTTCCGAAGGTGGGGAAACAACCACCACAGTAAAACGCAAGACAAAACATATTGAATTGGCTCCTGAAACATTAATACCTGTTACTGAAGGCAAGATTTTGGAAACTGAACTTACAACAGAAAGGGCTAACGAGGATGGCACAATTACCATAGAGCAAATTACCACCAAAAAAGGCAAGACCACAATTTCCAAGAAAACAATAAGAGGACAACCTAGCCAAGATAACAGCGGTAAAATATTTAAAGAAACAAAGAAAACAATTGTTCAACATGAAGATGGCACGGTAGTAACCACATTTGTAATTCGTGAAAAGAGTACAATAATGACAATCACAAATGTGAGAAAAGGTGAAATTACACGAACCATCGTGGAGGTCAGAGAGGACAACAAAATTGTGCAAACAGCAGAGGCGACCACAAAAAAATTCACAGTGGTAAATGAAGATGGAAGCACTACAACAACCACTGAAACTAATGATGGCGAAAAAGTCATAACACTACAGGAGATTACCAAAGGGGACCTTACTACATCTACAAAAAAAGTATTCATAAATGGCGAAGCTTTGAAAGACGAAGAAGAGTCAACAGAAAAATACACTGAAACTGAAGAAGATGGAACAATAATAACAACAACTGAGACCAAAAAGGGAGACCGCACGATAACAGTCACTGAAGTCACCAAAGGTAGCATCACTAAAACTATGACAATAATAAAGAGTGGTACAAGTGTAGTGAAAACTCTCCAGGTCACAAGTGAAGAAGAAATTGAAGTCTTGGAGGAACCAGCTCCAAGCATCACAGAAGGTGAAACCAAAGAGACAACTGACATAACTAAGCAGGTCAACAAAGACGGTACAGTTACCACAACAACAACAACAACAACCACGAGTAAGGAGGGAAAGACTACTGTTACTGTGGAAAAGGAAATGGGTGTTGCAACAAAAGACACCACCCCAAGCACCACAAAGAAAACTAAAGTGACTAAGAATGATGGCAGCATAACAGAGACCACTGAGACCAGAACAGGTGAAACAGTTCAAACAGTTCATACGGTTACAGAAGGAGGTGAAACAAAAACAACTGTAACAGAGCAGGAGGGAGAGAAACCAGTGGAAACCACAGAAGAAATTATGGTAGAAAAACCTTTAGTTGACAAAGACGGCAGTATCACCAAAACGACAGTGGACAAAAAAGGAGACACAACTACTACCATCACTGAAGTCACCAAAGGGAGCACCACCACCAAAACTACAGAGGTTGCCAAAGCAAACAAAGTAGTGGAAAAAACAACAGACATCATTGAGACTTCCGCAGTGGTAGAGGAAGAAGGTACAGCTAAAACAACCACTGTGACAAAACATGGCGATACAGAGACAATAGTGACAAAAGTCACCAAAGGAGGTGTAACGTATGAGACTACTGAAGTCAGCAAAGGTGGTGAGCCTGTGGAAAAGACAGAAGAGTCAACTGAAAAATCAACTGTGGTCAGTGAAGATGGAACCACCACAACAACCACAGTCATAAAAAAAGGAGACACCACTACAACAGTCACTGATGTCACAAAAGGAGAAACCACTACTACCACTACAGCAGTCTCTGAAGGAGGGAACATTACCACCACAGTGAAAAGCAAGACCTCACACACTGAAGAACCTCACAAAGAATTAATGCCTGGTACTGAAGGCAGTGTTTTGGAAACTGTAGTTACAATGGAAACAGGCAAAAATGACGGAACTATAGAGGTTGAGGAAGTAACAACCAGAGGTGGCAAAACCATTGTGTCCAAGAAAATACTCAGAGGAGAGCCCATCAAAGAGACTAGTGCTAATGTGCATAGGGAGACTAAGAAATCAACAGTTTTGCAACAAGATGGAACCATACTAATCACAACAATAATCCAAGAAAAGGAAAAGATCACCATAATCCGAAGGTTCATCAAAGGGGACTTTACAACAACCATCACAGAGATCAGGAAGAACAACAATATTGTACAAACTATTAAAGAAACAACAAAGAAATCCACTGTGGTAAATGAAGATGGGAGCACAACGACTACCACTGAAACAAAGAGGGGGAGAAAGGTCACCACGCTGGTTGAAGTCACCAAAGGAGGGGTCACTAAAATTACAAAAACAGTGTCAGAAGATGGAAAGCCTCTTAAAGACAGAGAAGAAGAGACAGAAAAATACACTGTAACTGACAAAGATGGTCGCTCAGTAACCACCACTGTAATTAAAAAGGGAGATACCACGACAACTGTCATTGAAGTCACCAAAGATGATATCACTACAACAACAACAACAGTTAAAGAGGGGGAAAAAGAGGTGAAAACATTCTACTTCACAAGTCAAGAAGAAACAGAAGCTGTTGATGAAACAACCCCAGGCCTAACAAAAGGTGAGACTAAAGAAACTACTGAAACATCGAGACAGTTCAACAAAGATGGCACAATTACCACAACGACAACAACAACTTTGGATGGCAAGACCACTATCACTTCAGAAACAGAAACTGGTGTCAGAACAGAAGACACCACCCCGAGCACCACAAAGAAAACAAAAGTGACCAAAGAGGACGGCAGCACCACAGAGACCATTGTGACTGAAAAAGGAGAAAAAATTACCATACATCAAACAGTTACAGACCGAGACGAAAAAAGAACAACTGTGATGGTAAAAGAAGGAGATAAACCAATCGAAACAACAGAAGTAATTGTGGAAGAGAAGCCTGCAGTCAACAGTGATGGCAGTATCACTGAAACAAAAGTGGATAAGAAGGGAGAAACCACTACTACTATCACTGAAGTCACTAAAGGTGACACCACAACCATAACTTCAGAAGTCACCAAAGGAGACCAAGTAGTCGAAAAGACGGAGGACACCAGAGAGACATCTTCTGTTGTTGAAAAAGATGGTACAGCTGAAACAATCACTGTGACAAAACACGGAGATGAAACTACCACTGTGACCAAAGTCATTAAAGATGGTCAAATATTTACAACAACTGAAATCACTAAAGGTGAACAACCAGTAAAAGAGATTGAAGAGTCCACTGTAGTTGATAAAGATGGTACCGCTACAAAAACTACAGTGATCCATAAAGGAGACACCACTACAACAGTCACTGATGTCACTAAGAAGGAAACTACTACTACCACTACTGAAGTTTCTGAAGGTGGGGAAACAACCACCACAGTAAAACGCAAGACAAAACATACAGAATCGGCTCCTGAAACATTGATACCTGTTACTGAAGGTAAGATTTTGGAAACTGAACTTACAACAGAAAGGGCTAATGAGGATGGCACAATTACCATAGAGCAAATTACCACCAAAAAAGGCAAGACCACAATTTCCAAGAAAACAATAAGAGGACAACCTAGCCAAGATAACAGCGGTAAAATATTTAAAGAAACAAAGAAAACAATTGTTCAACATGAAGATGGCACGGTAGTAACCACATTTGTAATTCGTGAAAAGAGTACAATAATGACAATCACAAATGTGAGAAAAGGTGAAATTACACGAACCATCGTGGAGGTCAGAGAGGACAACAAAATTGTGCAAACATCAGAGGCGACCACAAAAAAATCCACAGTGGTAAATGAAGATGGAAGCACTACAACAACCACTGAAATTAATGATGGAAAAACAGTGATCACGCTACAAGAAGTTACCAAAGGAGAAGTCACTACATCTACAAAAAAAGTCTTTGTAAATGGCGAGCCTCTGAAAGAGGAAGAAGAGTCAACAGAGAAATCCACTGTAACTGAAAAAGATGGCACAAAAGTAACAACAACTGAGACCAAAAAGGGAGACCGCAAGATAACAGTCACTGAAGTCACCAAAGGTAGCATCACTACAACTACAACAATAATAATGAGGGGTACAACTGTTGACAAAATCCTCCAGATCACAACTGAAGAGGAAATTGAAGTGTTGGAGGAGCCAGCCCCAAGCATCACAGAAGGTGAGACCAAAGAGACCGTTGACATATCTCGGCAGGTCAACGAAGAAGGTACAGTTACTACCACAACAACAACAACAACCACGACTAAGGAGGGCAAGACTACTGTTACTGTAGAAAAAGAAACTGGTGTTGCAGCAAAAGACACCATCCCAAGCACCACTAAGAAAACTAAAGTGACCAAGAATGATGGCAGCACAACAGAGACCACTGAAACTAGAACAGGGGAAACAGTTCAAACAGTTCAAAAGGTTACAGAAGGAGGTGAAACAAAAACAACTGTAACAGTACAGGAAGGAGAGAAACCAGTGGAAACCACAGAGGAAATTGTTGAACAAAAACCTTTAGTTGAAAAAGATGGCAGCATCACCAAAACAACAGTGGACAAAAAGGGAGACACAACAACTACCATCACTGAAGTCACCAAAGGGAGCACCACCACCAAAACTACAGAGGTGATTGAAGGAAACAAAGTAGTGGACAAAACAACAGATGTCCGAGAGATATCTGAGGTTGTCGAAGACGATGGTACAGCTAAAACAACCACAGTGACGAAACACGGAGATACAGAGACAACAGTGACAGAAGTCACAAAAGGTGATGTGACATATGAGACAACTGAAGTCAGTAAAGGTGGCAAGCCGGTGGAAAAGACAGAAAAGGCAACTGAAAAATCAACTGTGGTCAGTGAAGATGGAACCACCACAACAACCACAGTCATAAAAAAAGGAGACACCACTACAACAGTCACTGATGTCACAAAAGGAGAAACCACTACTACCACTACAGCAGTCTCTGAAGGAGGGAACATTACCACCACAGTGAAAAGCAAGACCTCACACACTGAAGAACCTCACAAATTAATGCCTGGTACTGAAGGCAGTGTTTTGGAAACTGTAGTTACAATGGAAACAGGCAAAAATGATGGAACTATAGAGGTTGAGGAAGTAACAACCAGAGGTGGCAAAACCATTGTGTCCAAGAAAATACTTAGAGGAGAGCCTATCAAAGAGATGAGTACTGGTATGCATAGAGAGACAAAGAAATCAACTGTTCTGCAACAAGATGGGAGCATACTAATCACAATTGTAAGTCGTGAAAGGGAAACAATCACCACAATTCGAAAGTTTATCAAAGGGGACTTTACAACAACCATCACAGAGATCTGGAAGAATAACAATATTGTAAAAACTACAGAGGAAACAACAAAGAAAGCCACTGTGGTAAATGAAGATGGAAGCACTACAACAACCACTGAAACAAAGACGGGGACAAAAGTCACCACGCTGGTTGAAGTCACCAAAGGAGGGGTCACTAAAACCACAAAAACAGTCTCAGAAGATGGAAAGCCTCTTAAAGACAAAGAAGAAGAGACAGAAAAATACACTGTAACTGACAAAGATGGTCGCTCAGTAACCACCACTGTAATTAAAAAGGGAGATACCACAATTACTGTCATTGAAGTCACCAAAGATGATATCACTACGACCACAACAACTGTTAAGAAGGGTGAAGAGGAGGTGAAAACATTCTACTTCACAAGTCAAGAAGAAACAGAAGCTGTTGATGAAACAACCCCAGGCCTGACAAAAGGTGAGACTAAAGAAACTACTGAGACATCAAAGCAGTTCCACAAAGATGGTACAGTTACGACAATGACAACAACAACTATAGATGGCAAGACCACCATCACTTCAGAAACAGAAACTGTTGCTGCAACAGAAGACACCACCCCGAGCACCACAAAGAAAACAAAAGTGATAAAGGAGGATGGCAGCACCACAGAAACCACCGTGACTGAAAAAGGGGACAAAATGACCATACAGCAAACAGTTACAGACAGAGATGAAAAAAGAACAACCGTAATGGTGAAAGAGGGAGACAAACCTATTAAAACCACTGAGGAAATTGTGGAAGAGAGGCCTTCAGTCAACAATGATGGTAGTATCACTAAAACAAAAGTGGATAAGAAGGGAGACACCACGACTACTATCACTGAAGTCACCAAAGGTGACACCACAACCATAACTTCAGAAGTCACGAAAGGAGACCAAGTAGTCGAAAAGACAGAGGACACCAGAGAGACATCTTCTGTTGTTGAAAAAGATGGTACAGCTGAAACAATCACTGTGACAAAACATGGAGATGAAACCACCACTGTGACCAAAGTCATTAAAGATGGTCAAACATTTACAACAACTGAAATCACTAAAGGTGAACAACCTGTAGTGGAGACTGAAAAGTCCACTGAAGTCGATAAAGATGGTACCACAACAACAACCACAGTGATCCACAAAGGAAACACCACTACAACAGTCAGTGATGTCACTAAAGGGGAAACAACTACTACCACTACAAAAGTCTCCAAAGGTGGGGAAATTACCACCACAGTGAAACACAAGACAAAACATACTGAATTGGCACCTGAAACATTGATACCTATTACTGAAGGCAATATTTTGGAAACTGAACTTACAACAGAAAGGGCTAATGAGGATGGCACAATTACCATAGAGCAAATTACCACCAAAAATGGCAAGACCACAATTTCCAAGAAAACAATAAGAGGACAACCTAGCCAAGATAACAGCGGTAAAATATTTAAAGAAACAAAGAAAACAATTGTTCAACGAGAAGATGGGGCTGTCGTAATTACGCTCATAATCCGTGAAAAGACTACAATAACCATGATCACGAAGGTGAGAAAAGGGGATGTTACACGAACCATCATGGAGGTAAAAAAGGACGACAAAATTGTGAAAACATCAGAGACGACCACAAAAAAATCCACAGTGGTAAATGAAGATGGAAGCACTACAACAACCACTGAAACTAAGGATGGCAAAAAAGTTGTCACGCTACAGGAGATTACCAAAGGCGGAGTCACTAAATCAACAAAAAAAGTCTTCATAAATGGAGAGGATCTGAAAGAGGAAGAAGAGTCAATACATAAATCCACTGTAACTGACAAAGATGGCACAATAACAACAACAACTGTAACCAAAAAGGGAGACCACAAAATAACAGTCACTGAAGTCACCACAGGTAGCATCACTAAAACTACAACAATAATAAAGAAAGGTACAAGTGTTGTTAAAACTCTCCACTTCACAAGTGAAGAAGAAACAGATGTTTTGGAGGAACCATCCCCAAGCCTCACAGAAGGTGAAAACAAAGAGACCGTTGACATATCTCGGCAGGTCAACGAAGATGGTACAGTTACCACCACAACAACAACAACCACGACTAAGGAGGGCAAGACCACTGTTACTGTGGAAAAAGAAACTGGTGTTGCAACAAAAGACACTGCCCCAAGCACCACTAAGAAAACTAAAGTGACCAAGAATGATGGCAGCACAACAGAGACCACTGAAACTAGAACAGGGGAAACAGTTCAAACAGTTCAAAAGGTTACAGAAGGAGGTGAAACAAAAACGACTGTAACAGTACAGGATGGAGAGAAACCAGTGGAAACCACAGAGGAAATTGTGGAACAAAAACCTTCAGTTGACAAAGATGGTAGCATCATCAAAACAACAGTGGACAAAAAGGGAGACACAACAACTACCATCACTGAAGTCACCAAAGGTAGCACCACCACAAAAACTACAGAGGTCGCCAAAGCAAACAAACCAGTTGAGAAGACAACGGTTGTCACTGAAACTTCTGCTGTTGTTGAGGAAGACGGTACTGCTAAAATAACCACTGCGACAAAACATGGCAATACAGAGACTATAGTGACAAAACTTACCAAAGGTGGTGTAACGTATGAGACAACTGAAGTCACTGAAAGTGGAAAGCCTGTAGAAAAGACTGAAGAGTCAACTGAGAAATCCACTGTGGTTGGTACAGATGGTACCACCACAACAACCACAGTCATAAAAAAGGGAGACACAACTACAACAGTCACTGACGTTACTAAAGGGGAAATCACTACTACCACTACAGAAGTCTCCAAAGATGGTAAAATTACCACCACAGTGAAAAGCAAGAGCTCACACACTGAAGAACCTCAAAAATCATTTGTGCCTGGTATTGAAAGCAAAGTTTTGGAAACTGTCATTACAACAGAAACAGGCAAGAATGATGGAACCCTAGAGGTTGAAGAAGTGCGGACCAGAGATGGCGAAACTGTTGTGTCAAAGAAAATACTCAGAGGAGAGCCTATCAAAGAGACGAGTGCTGGCGTGCATAGAGAGACAAAGAAATCAACTGTTCTGCAACAAGATGGGAGCATACTAATCACAATTGTAAGTCGTGAAAGGGAAACAATCACCATAATCCGAAAGGTTATCAAAGGGGACTTTACAACAACCATCACAGAGATCTGGAAGAATAACAATATTGTAAAAGCTATGGAGCAAACTACTAAGAAGTCCACAGTGGTAAACAAAGATGGAAGCACTACAACAACCACTGAAACTAACGATGGGAAAACAGTCAGTACGGTGGTTGAAATCACCAAAGGGGGTGTCACAAAAACCATAAAAACAGTCTCAGAAGATGGTACGGTTCTGAAAGAAAAAGAAGAAGAGACAGAACAATACACTGTGGTTGACAAAGATGGTAGAACAACAACAACCACCATTATCAAAAAGGGAGACACTACAATAACTGTCATTGAAGTCACTAAAGGGGACATCACTACAACTACAACAACAGTTAAGGAAGGAGAAAAGGAGGTGAAAACTTTCTACTTTACAAGTCAAGAAGAAACAGAAGCTGTTGATGAAGCATCCTCAGGCTTGACAAGAGGTGAGACGAAAGAAACTACTGAGATAGCCAAGCAGTTCAATGAAGATGGCACAGTTACCACAACGACAACAACAACTGTGGATGGCAGGACCACTGTCACTTCAGAAACAGAAACTGGTGTCGGAACAGAAGACACAACCCCGAGCATCACAAAAAAAACAAAAGTGATCAAAGAGGACGGCAGCACCACAGAGACCATTGTGACTGAAAAAGGAGAAAAAATGACCATACATCAAACAGTTACAGACCAAGATGAAAAAAGAACAACTGTGATGGTGAAAGATGGAGACAAACCCATTGAAACCACAGAGGAAATTGTGGAAGAGAAGCCTTCAGTCAACAATGATGGCAGTATCACTAAAACAAAAGTGGATAAGAAGGGAGACACCACGACTACTATCACTGAAGTCACCAAAGGTGACACCACAACCATAACTTCAGAAGTCACGAAAGGAGACCAAGTAGTTGAAAAGACAGAGGACACCAAAGAGACATCTTCTGTTATTGAAAAAGATGGTACAGCTGAAACAATCACTGTGACAAAACATGGAGATGAAACCACCACTGTGACCAAAGTCATTAAAGATGGTCAAATATTTACAACAACTGACATCACTAAAGGTGAACAACCTATAGAGGAGACTGAAAAGTCCACTGTAGTCGATAAAGATGGTACCACCACAACAATCACAGTGATCCACAAAGGAGACACCACTACAACAGTCACTGATGTCACTAAAGGGGAAACCACTACTACCACTACAGAAGTCTCCAAAGGTGGGGAAATTACCACCACAGTGAAAAGCAAGTCAAAACATACAGAATTGGCTCCTGAAGAACTGAGACCTGTTACTGAAGGCAATATTTTGGAAACTGAACTTACCACAGAAAGGGCTAATGAGGATGGCATAATTACGGTAGAGCAAATAACCAACAAAGATGGCAAGATCACAGTTTCAAAGAAAAGAATAAGTGGACAATCTGTCGAAGATAAGAGCGGTAAGGTCTTTAAGGAAACAAAGAAAATAATTCTTCAACAAGAAGACGGCACTATAGTAACCACGCTTGAAATCCGTGAAAAGACTATAATAACCAAAATCACAAAGGTTAAAAAAGGGGACATTACAAAAACTAAAATGGAGGTCAGAAAAGACGACAAAATTGTCAAAACCTTAGAAACAACTACAAAAGAATCCACAGCTGTAAATGAAGATGGAAGCACTACGACAACCACTGAAACCAGCGATGGGAAAACAGTCAGTACGGTGGTTGAAATCACCAAAGGGGGTTTCACAAAAACCATAAAAACAATCTCAGAAGATGGCAAGCCTCTGAAAGAACAAGAAGAAGAGACAGAAAAATACACTGTGGTTGACAAAGATGGTAGATCAACAACAACCACCATTATCAAAAAGGGAGACACTACAATAACTGTCATTGAAGTCACTAAAGGCGACATCACTACAACTACAACAACAGTAAAGGAAGGGGAAAAGGAGGTGAAAACTTTCTTCTTCACAAGTCAAGAAAAAACAGAATCTGTTGATGAAACAACCTCAGCCCTGACAAGAGGTGAGAAAAAAGAATCTACTGAGATAAAAAAGCAGTTCAATGAAGATGGTACAGTTACCACTACGACAACAACAACTGTGGACGGCAAGACCACTGTCACATCAGAAACAGAAACTGGTGTTCTAACAGCAGACACCACCCCGAGTACCACAAAGAAAACAAAAGTAACTGAAGAGGACGGTGGCACCACAGAGACCACTGTGATTGAAAAAAGGGACAAAATGACTATACATCAGACAGTTACAGAAGGAGGTGAAAAAAGAACAACCGTGATGGTGAAAGAAGGAGATAAACCAATTGAAAAAACAGAAGAAATTGTGGAAAAGAAACCTTCAGTCAACAATGATGGTAGTATCACTAAAACAAAAGTGGATAAGAAGGGAGACACCACTACTACTATCACTGAAGTCACCAAAGGTGACACCACAACCATAACCTCAGAAGTCACCAAAGGAGACCAAGTAGTCGAAAAGACAGAGGACACCAGAGAGACATTTTCTGTTGTTGAAAAAGATGGTACAGCTGAAACAATCACTGTGGCAAAACATGGAGATGAAACCACCACTGTGACCAAAGTCATTAAAGATGGTCAAACATTTACAACAACTGAAATCACTAAAGGTGAACAACCTATAGAGGAGACTAAAAAGTCCACTGAAGTCGATAAAGATGGTACCACAACAACAACCACAGTGATCCACAAAGGAGACACTACTACCACAGTCACTGATGTCACTAAAGGGGAAACCACTAGTACCACTACAAAAGTCTCCAAAGGTGGGGAAACAACCACCACAGTGAAACACAAAACAAAACATACTGAATTGGCACCTGAAAATGTGAGACCTGTAACTGAAGGCAATATTTTGGAAACTGAACTTACCACAGAAAGGGCAAACGAGGATGGTACAATTACCATAGAGCAAATTACCACCAAAAATGGCAAGACAACAATTTCCAAGAAAACCATAAGAGGACAACCTGGTCAAGATAAGAGCGGTAAGATCTTTAAAGAAACAAAGAAAACAATTGTTCAACAAGAAGATGGCACAATAGTAATCACGCTTGTAATCCGTGAAAAGAGTACAATAACCACAATCACAAAGCTTACAAAAGGGAGCGTTACGAAAGCAATCATGGAGGTCAGGAAGAACAACAACATTGTGAAATCTTCAGAGACAACCACAACAAAATCCACAGTGGTGAATGAAGATGGAAGCACTACAACAACCACTGAAACTAAAGATGGCGAAAAAGTTGTCACGCTACAAGAGGTTACTAAAGGTGGTATCACTGAATCCACAAAAAAAGTAGTAATAAATGGTGAGCCTCTGAAGGAAGAAGAAGAGTCAACAGAGAAATCCACTGTAACTGACAAAGATGGCACAACAACAACAATAACTGTGACCAAACACGGAGACCGCACAACAACAGTCACTGAAGTAACCAAAGGTAGCATCACTACAACAACAACAATAATAAAGAGGGGGAAAAATGTTGTGAAAACTCTCCACTTCACAAGTGAAGAAGAAACAGAAGTCTTGGAGGAAATCTCCCCAAGCCTCACAGGAATTGAAATCAAAGAAACCGTTGACATATCCCAACAGGTCAATGAAGACGGCACAGTTACCATAACAACAACAACAACAACCATGAGTAAGGATGGAAAAACCACTGTTACTGTGGAAGAAGAAACGGGTGCTGCAACAAAAGACACTGCCCCAAGCACCACAAAGAAAACTAAAGTGACCAAGAATGACGGTAGCACAACAGAGACCACTGAGACCAGAACAGGAGAAACAGTTAAAACAATTCAAAAGGTTACTGAAGGAGGTGAAACAAAAACGACTGTAACAGTACAGGAGGGAGAGAAACCAGTGGAAATCACAGAGGAAATTGAGCAACAAAAACCTGTAGTTGACAAAGATGGCGGTATCACTGTAACAGAAGTGGACAAAAAGGGAGACACCACAACTACCATCACTGAAGTCACCAAAGGGAGCACCACCACAAAAACTACAGAGGTCACCAAAGGAAACAAGCCAGTAGAGCAGACAACAGTTGTCACAGATACTTCTGCGGTCGTCGAGGAAGACGGCACAACAAAAACAACCACTGTCACAAAACAGGGAGATTTACAGACTACAGTGACGGAAATCACCAAAGATGGTGTAACACATGAGACAACAGAGGTCACTAAAGGTGGCGAGCCTGTGGAAAAGACTGAAGAGTCCACTGAGAAATCCACTGTGGTTGATACAGATGGTACCACCACAGCAACCACAGTCATAAAAAAAGCAGACACCAATATAACGGTCACTGAAGTCACTAAAGGGGAAACAACTACTACTACTACTACAGTCTCCAAAGGTGGGGAAATTACCACCACAGTGAAAAACAAGACCTCACACATTGAAGAGCCTCAAAAAATATTTAAGCCTGGTTTTGAAGGTATAGTTCTGGAAACTGTAATTACAATGGAAACAGGCAGAAATGATGGAACTATTGAGGTTGAGGAAGTAATGACCAGAGATGGCGAAACTATCGTGTCTAAAAAAATACTCAGTGGAGAGCCCATCAAAGAGACTAGTGCTCATGTGCATAGACAGACTAAGAAATTAACTGTTTTACAACACGACGGAAGTATACTAATCATAATAATAATCCGTGAAAGGGAAACAATCACCACAATCCGAAAAGTTATCAAAGGGGATTTAATGACAACCATCACAGAGATCATGAAGAATAACAATATTGTGGAAATTACAGAGGAAACTGCAAAGAGATCCACAGTAGTAAATGAAGATGGAAGCACTACTACAACCACTGAAACCAGCGATGGGAAAACAGTCACCACGCTGGTTGAAGTCACAAAAGGCAGTGTCACAAAAGCCAGAAAAACAGTCTCAAAAGATGGCAAGCCTCTAAAAGAAAAAGAAGAAGAGACAGAAATATACACTGTGACTGACAAAGATGGCAGATCAATAACAACCACTGTGATCAAAAAGGGAGATACCACAATAACTGTCATTGAAGTCACCAAAGGCGACATCACTACGACAACTACAACAGTTAAGGAGGGAGAAAAGGAGGTGAAAACTTTCTACTTTACTAGTCAAAAAGAAACAGAAGCTATTGATGAAACATCCTCAGGCCTGACAAGAGGTGAAACAAAAGAAACTACTGAGATATCCAAGCAGTTCAATGAAGATGGAACAGTTACCACAACAACAACAATGACAACTGTGGATGGCAAGACCACCATCACATCAGAAACAGAAACTGGTGTCGGAACAGAAGACACCACCCCTAGCACCACAAAAAAAACAAAAGTGACCAAAGAGGACGGCAGCACCACAGAGACCATTGTGACTGAAAAAGGAGAAAAAATGACCATACATCAAACAGTTACAGACAGAGATGAAAAAAGAACAACTGTGATGGTGAAAGATGGAGACAAACCCATTGAAACCACAGAGGAAATTGTGGAAGAGAAGCCTTCAGTCAACAATGATGGTAGTATCACTAAAACAAAAGTGGATAAGAAGGGAGACACCACGACTACCATCACTGAAGTCACCAAAGGTGACACCACAACCATAACTTCAGAAGTCACCAAAGGAGACCAAGTAGTCGAAAAGACAGAGGACACCAGAGAGACATCTTCTGTTGTTGAAAAAGATGGTACAGCTGAAACAATCACTGTGACAAAACATGGAGATGAAACCACCACTGTGACCAAAGTCATTAAAGATGGTCAAACATATACAACAACAGAAATCACTAAAGGTGAACAACCAGTAGAAGAGACTGAAGAGTCCATTGTAGTCGATAAAGATGGTACTGCCACAAAAACCACTGTGATCCATAAAGGAGACACCACTACAACAGTCACTGACGTCACAAAAGGGGAAACCATTACTACCACTACAAAAGTTTCCAAAGGTGGGGAAACAACCTCCACAGTGAAACGCAAGACAAGACATACTGAATTAGCTCCTGAAACATTCAGACCTGTTACTGAAGGTAAGATTTTGGAAACTGCACTTACCACTGAAAGGGCTAACGAAGATGGCACAATTACCATAGAGCAAATTACCACCAAAGATGGCAAGACCACAATTTCAAAGAAAACAATAAGAGGACAACCTGCTGAAGATAAGAGTGGTAAGATCTTTAAAGAAACAAAGAAAAGGATCGTTCAACATGAAGACGGCTCTGTAGTAGTTGTACTTGTAATCCGTGAAAACAGTATAATAACCACAATCACAAAGGTTATAAAAGGGGGTGTTACAAAGAGTTTTACAGAGATCAAAGACAAAGACAAAATTGTGAAAACCTCAGAGGCAACCGCAACAACATCCATAGTGGTGAATGAAGATGGAAGCACTACAACAACTACTGAAACTAATGATGGCAATAAAGTCATCACGCTACAGGAGAAAACCAAAGGCGGTGTCACTAAATTCACAAAAAAAGTCTCAATAAATGGTGAGCCTCTGACAGAAGAAGAAGAATCAACAGAGAAATCCACTTTAACTGATAAAGATGGCACAACAACAACAACAACTGTGACTAAACACGGAGACCGCATGACAACAGTCACTGAAGTCACCAAAGGTAGCATCACAACAACGACAACATTAATAAAGAGGGGTCGAAATGTCGTGAAAACTCTCCACTTCACAAGTGAAGAAGAAACAGAAGTTTTGGAGGAACCCTCCCCAGCCCTAACAGAAGGTGAAACCAAAGAGACAGCTGACATAACTAAGCAGGTCAACAAAGACGGTACAGTTACCACAACAACAACAACAACAACCACGAGTAAGGAGGGAAAGACTACTGTTATTGTGGAAAAGGAAACGGGTGTTGCAACAAAAGACACCACCCCAAGCACCACAAAGAAAACTAAAGTGACTAAGAATGATGGCAGCATAACAGAGACCACTGAGACCAGAACAGGTGAAACAGTTCAAACAGTTCATAAGGTTACAGAAGGTGGTGAAACAAAAATAACTGTAACAGAGCAGGAGGGAGAGAAACCAGTGGAAACCACAGAAGAAATTATGGTAGAAAAACCTTTAGTTGACAAAGACGGCAGTATCACCAAAACGACAGTGGACAAAAAAGGAGACACAACTACTACCATCACTGAAGTCACCAAAGGGAGCACCACCACCAAAACTACAGAGGTTGCCAAAGCAAACAAAGTAGTGGAAAAAACAACAGACATCATTGAGACTTCCACAGTGGTAGAGGAAGAAGGTACAGCTAAAACAACCACTGTGACAAAACATGGCGATACAGAGACTATAGTGACAAAAGTCACCAAAGGAGGTGTAACGCATGAGACTACTGAAGTCAGCAAAGGTGGTGAGCCTGTGGAAAAGACAGAAGAGGCAACTGAAAAATCAACTGTGGTCAGTGAAGATGGAACCACCACAACAACCACAGTCATAAAAAAAGGAGACACCACTACAACAGTCACTGATGTCACAAAAGGAGAAACCACTACTACCACTACAGCAGTCTCTGAAGGAGGGAACATTACCACCACAGTGAAAAGCAAGACCTCACACACTGAAGAACCTCACAAATTAATGCCTGGTACTGAAGGCAGTGTTTTGGAAACTGTAGTTACAATGGAAACAGGCAAAAATGACGGAACTATAGAGGTTGAGGAAGTAACAACCAAAGGTGGCAAAACCATTGTGTCCAAGAAAATACTCAGAGGAGAGCCCATCAAAGAGACTAGTGCTCATGTGCATAGGGAGACAAAGAAATCAACAGTTTTGCAACAAGATGGAACCATACTAATCACAATAATAATCCAAGAAAGGGAAAAGATCACCACAATCCAAAAGTTTATCAAAGGAGACTTTACAACAACCATCACAGAGATCAGAAAGAACAACAATATTGTACAAACAATGAAAGAAACAACAAAGAAAACTACTGCAGTAAATGAAGATGGAAGCACTACAACAACCACTGAAACTAGCGATGGGAAAACAGTTACCACGCTGGTTGAAGTCACCAAAGGTGGTGTCACTAAAACCACAAAAACAGTCTCAGAAAATGGCAAGCCTCTGAAAGACAAAAAAGAAGAGACAGAAAAATACACAGTGACAGACAAATATGGTAGATCAACAACAACCACCGTGATCAAAAAGGGAGACACTACAATTACCGTAATTGAAGTCACTAAAGGGGACATCACTACAACTACAACAACAATTAGGAAGGGTGAGAAGGAGGTGAAAACTTTCTACTATACAAGTCAAGAAGAAACGGAAGCTGTTGATGAAATATCACCTGGCCTGACAAGAGGTGAAACAAAAGAAACTATTGAGATCTCAAAACAGTTCAACGAAGATGGCACAGTTACCACAACAACGACAACAACTATGAATGGCAGGAGCACCCTGACTTCAGAAATAGAAACAGGTGTCATAACAGAAGACACCACCCCGAGCACCACAAAAAAAACCAAAGTGTTCAAAGAGGATGGCAGCACCACAGAGACCACTGTCACTGAAAAAGGGGACAAAATGACCATACATCAAACAGTTACAGACAGAGATGAAAAAAGAACAATCGTAATGGTGAAAGAAGGTGACAAACCTATTGAAACCACAGAGGAAATTGTGGAAGAGAAGCCTTCAGTCAACAATGATGGCAGTATCACTAAAACAAAAGTGGATAAGAAGGGAGACACCACGACTACTATCACTGAAGTCACCAAAGGTGACACCACAACCATAACTTCAGAAGTCACCAAAGGAAACAGAGTACTGGAAAAGACAGAGGACACCAGAGAGACATCTTCTGTTGTTGAAAAAGATGGTACAGCTGAAACAATCACTGTGACAAAACATGGAGATGAAACCACCACTGTGACCAAAGTCTTTAAAGATGGTCAAACATTTACAACAACTGACATCACTAAAGGTGGACTGCCTATAGAAGAAACTAAAGAGTCCACTGTGGTCGATAAAGATGGTACTGCCACAAAAACCACAGTGATCCAAAAGGGAGACACAACTACAGAAGTCACAGATGTTACTAAAGGGGAAACCATTACTACCACCACAACAGTCACAAAAGGTGGAAAAAATACAACCACAGTGAAAAGCAGGACCTCACACACTGAACTTGTGGGCAAAAAGCCTCAAGCTGTCACTAAAGGTACCGTTTTGATTAAAAACTTTAATTAATGTCATGTATCACTTCCTTTTACATTTAGCCAAAGTACTAGGTTTTTACCGGGTAAATATGTGGTAAAAACAGCACATAATTTCCCACTTATGTGTTATTTTTTTCAAGTACTTACTGGTAAATACCTAATACCTAGAGGATTGTGAATGAGCTTTAACCACATTTTTAAATGCATTTGCTCATCGTGATCGCTTTTCCTAGTTGACCCATCGCACATTTTTTGCTGCTGGAATTTACAGCTTTTTTATATTTTTCTCATCTAATGTGTCTATACCTGTCCCTCCTTACATTTTTCTCTTAGAGTGCCATTGTGATACAGTACCCCACTGTCAGGAGGATGAGGAGTTAATCACTGTGCCTGTGAAGGGAAGATGCTGTCCAAGGCTCCAATGTGGTGAGTGCCTCGATTTCTGTTTACATATTTCTGTTCAAAAATTAAAACATTTCCATAAGTCAACCAGTGTTATGAAATCAAAAAGCTTTTTCAATCAAAACCAGCTTTTTAAATACTCAAGTGGGGTAGTGATTTGAGCTTTTGCGCAATGTATTTTTGCCAAGAATACTACAGATTAATCTTGTAGAAATAATATATGGTAAAAGCTGCATGTGTAATGCTAATGAGTTTGGGTTATAATTACAGAGAAGAAAAAGAGTGTTTGTGGGTTGGTGAGCCATGAAACTTTGGTAAAGAGAAAGTCCTGCCAGAGCAAGGTAACTATCATATAAATTCTCACATGCCTATACCCTTAAACACACATGCAACCAATTGCATCTGTCCTAAAACGCAGTGGCACTCATTCAAAAACATCTATTCACACACTGTGTATACATAATAAAAATCACTAACACACTGCAAACACATATTATTGCCCAAGTGCTTTAAATTCACATCTATATGTCATCTAGATTATGTTGCTATATTCTGATTCTTTTCTGATTCAATCAAATGCATTTGGTCGTTTTAAGAGAATATCTAATTCAGTTAAATAAAAACAAACTCTCCCTGTTTAATGTGTAACATACTGTTAATTGCAAAAGTATTGGGAATGTGATACAATTTTTATTGGTATTCCAGCACATTTGATTTGAAATAGAAGAAATATGAGGTTAAATTGCCGACTGTCTGCTTTAATTTGAGGGTACTTTATGTCTATATTTGGTTATCCATGTAGGAAATACAGCCCTTTTTATACATAGCCCGCAGGTTTGGGGGGGGGGGTGTAATGGGACAAATGAACATAATCTGAAACAAATATGTCATTCATTACTTGATTTTAAATCCTTTCATATTTGATGACTCCCTGAAATCTGCGACACAGATACATCACCAGACACGGTATGTTCCCTGGTGATGCTCTTCCAGGCCTGCACTGCAGCCATCTTCAGTTCCTGTTTGTTTCAAGCTAGTGAAATGCAAGTTCACATGGAATCAGGATGAATGATTGACTTGGCCAGTAAAGAACATTCCACTTTTTGGCTCTGAAAAGGATTTCAGCAGGATGTTTGGGGTCATTGTCCTGGTCAAGCACCATCCAATGAGTTTTGAGGCATTTGGTTGGATCTGAGCAGATAAGATTTTTCTATACACTTCAGAATTCATCCTGCTGCTGCCATCAGCAGCACATCATCAATGAAGATAAGTGAGCCAGTTATCCCAGCAGCCATACATGCCCAAGCCATAAACACTATCTCAACCATGTTTCACAGATGAGGGGGGGGGGGGTGCTTTGAATCATTGGCAGTTACATTACATTACATTACATGTATTTAGCAGACACTCTGATCTAGAGTGACTTACACAACTTTTTACATCAAATCTATTTATACAACTGGATATTGACTGAAACGGTTAAGTACCTTGCTCAAGGGTACAATGGCAGTGTCCAACCTGGGAATCGAACCTGGATTATTCTGTTCTTTGATGCATCTATCTCAGCCTCCTGGAGAGTGTTCTTCATCTTCAAAAATTGAAAAGGGGTTTTTCTTTACAAGTGAAATAATTCTTCTGTCATTTACTACAGTGGGCTTCCGTGGTCTACCAGGTCATTTGATCGTTACCAAACAGTACATTTTGACATATCCAATGTTTTGGCTATGTCTCTGATTGATTCATTCTAATTTGTCCACCCCATGATGGCCTGCTGTACTGGCACAGACACTTCCTGGGTCCTCAAGTTCAGAGACAACAGCAAGAGACTCCAAATACAAAGTCCACACCATGAATCAAGTCTAGACATTTTGTTAGCTTTCTTATGATAATAAACTAATGATGGAACAACACACAGCTTGCCAAGAATCAGCTGAGTAATCAATTGTCAAGTTACCATTGGTCCCCCAAAATGGGCAGACTATATATAAAATGGGGGCTGAAATTCCTGCATGGTTTAACCAATAAGGATGTAAATGCCCACAAACTACAGCTGACAGTCTGAACTTAAACTGCATATTCATTGCTTTGTTTCAAATCCAGTGTGCTGATGTACAGAGCCTAAGAACAATGTTGTGTCACTGTCCAAATACTTATTGAATGCACACTGTGTTTGTGTGCATGTATGTGTGCCAAACACATTCATGTAAATTTCATGCTTTGGCTCTGTACTCTACATTTTTCAACATATGGTTAAAGTGAAGATTCTCAGCTTCTATGTATTTTTATATATTTTGGTTTCACCATGAAGAAACTGCAGGACTTTTTAAACATAGCCCCTCATGTACGCACACCATAATGTTTTGGACAAATGGCTTCAAAGTTGTTTCCGATTACTTAGGTGTGTTCAATTGCTTCCTAGGTACAGGTATAAATGAGCTTTTAGTGTCTACTCTTGATTCTAGGCTTTTGATTGCCTTTGGAGTCTGCAGTTGGTGTTAGTCAACATGAGGATTAGAGGTGTGCCAATGAAAGTCAAGGAAGCTGAGAAACATGAGGCTGGGGAATTAGAAAAACCAGCCAGAGACATAGTGGCATGGTTTTGGCTGATACCACCATTTATTTTCCTTCCTGTGCATTTTCTTCAGTTATTACAGCCATTGGTTTTTTCCTGCGCCTTTTATTCAGTTGTTACGGCCATTGGTTTTTTCCTGCGCCTTTTCTTCAGTTGTTACGGCCATTGGTTTTTTCCTGCGCCTTTTCTTCAGTTATTACGGCCATTTAGTTTTCTTCTTTTCCTTGATTGAATTATACGCGTGCAAATCCCCTAACTATTTGCACCTGTTGGCTCTCTATTTAAACCCTTAGCAAGCTGATAAGTTTTGCTTCAGTGCCACTTGCCTTACATGAAAGCTGGTAACTTGGTCTGTTTGGTAAGAGGTTTAGTGTTTGTTCAGTACTAGATCAGTTCCTCTTCTGCGTCCTTTGTTTTACGCGAAGAGTTACTGCGGAACTGAACTTAGAGGTTATTCGATTGTGGGCTACAAAGTTAGCACCACTGTCCTTGCTCATTTCTACTACTCTCTAGTGATTCTTTTGACAGTCCTCTGTACGAGGGCTTAAAGTTCTCACGTTCTCCAATTTTTTCAGACCATTGTTTTTGTTGTTATACTCCTTAAGCTTTTGTTTGTTACACAGTACCTGGGTTGTTTAGAGCTTTTTTTGGGATACTCACCCTTAGGAGTATTGTTTTTCTTTTCATTATTTTCCCCTGTCCTTTTGTCTCTTGAGACTTTGTGGTTATTCTACCTCTGGTGAATAGCTTCAAGAACCCCTGGTTGGTCTCCCAAAACCCCCACTCCATCACACAGACTAAGGCTTAGGCTTACCAAAATGAACTATTTGGAACATCATTATAAACAAAGCGGGCACTGGTGAGCTCAGTAATCACAAAGAGCCTGGTAGGCCAAGGATGACTACTACAGTTGATGACTGAAGGATGCTCACCATAATGAAGAAAACCCCCCAAAGACATGTTCAAAAGATCAGAAATAATCTTCAGGGGGCAGTTGTGGATGTGTTTTTTGACTACTGTCCACAAAAGACTTCACAAAAGAACTACAGAGGTTACACTGCAAGATGCAAACCACCGGTTTACTGTGGTTAACACTAGAAAAACTCTTCTGGACAGATGACACCAAGATACACTTGTATCAGAGAGATATCTGGCAAGAGCAAAGTGCGAAGGCCAAAACAAACAGCCCAAGATCCAAAGCACCGCCCCACCATCAAGTGACACATGGCGGTGGGAGTGTTATGGTTTCAGCATGTATGGCGGCCACAGGTAGTGGCTCACATGTCTTTGTTGATGACGTAACTGCTTTCAGAGCAGCAGAATTAATTCTTAAGTGTACAGAAGCATCTTATCTTCTCAGTTTTAAGCAAATTCCTCCAAACTCATTGGACAGCATTTCATCCTACAGCATGACAATGATCCCTGCCATACCAAAAGCATCAAAGGAGTTTTTCAAAGCCAATAATGGAAAATTCTCAACTGGCCAAGTCATTCATCTGATCTGAATCCAATTGAACATGCGTTTCTTATGCTGAAGAGAAAACGTAAGGTAACTATCCCCAGAAACAACCAGGAGCTGAAGATGGCTGCAGTACAGGCCTGGCAGAGCATCAACAGAGAAGATAATCAGCATCTGGTGATGTCGCATACATCAAGCAGTCATTACATGCAAATAATGTTGCAACAAAGTACTAAGCATGACTACTTTAATTTACGTAACATTAATATGTTCCAAACATTATGGTGCCCTGAAAGGGGGGTGTCATCATTTCTACATGGTGAACCCAAAGTGAATAAAATGTATAAAAACTACCCTAAATAAAAGCTTAGAATGTGCACTTTAACCACATGTGAATTGTTTGATTATAAATCTAAAATTGTGGAGTACACAGCCAAATCAAGAAAAATGTATTTGCCCCAAACATTATTTATAACATTATTTATCTGAATACTTGATTCTGATTGGTCCAAGGGTGTTTATTGATTTTTAACAACGGGATACCTCAGTCTTTTAATAGCAATGCGTTACAAAATCCAATGATCAGTTAGACAGTTAAACAGCAAAATCATTCTTTTGATTTTGAATTAATGTTATCTCCTCCCCTTTTCAATGTCCAAATTCACAATTAACAACAACATTGAATCACGGTTCTAGTTACTGTAGCCTATAGCTTGATTTGCAACCACCCCGCAAAATTCGGAATAGTCTCTTATTTGGACGTTAGAAGAGGCATTCCATATTTAACTCATAGGGGACACATTTTGTTTTGTATATTTCTGAACGATTGTGTTTAGTTTAACTGCTGTTTTGAATATAATTCAATAGTTGGCCAGATAGCTAGCCAGGATAACAAGCATGCGGTGAGACAATTTTGACCTCAAACCCAGGCTATATTTAATATTAGTTAGGCAATGTGAGTGACAGCAAACCTGAAATAAAGCTAGCTTCCATTCTAACCTGGTTTCATAGACCATGTCTACACTGTGTGACCAAACCATTTTAAAAAACAAGACAGAGCTTGGGAGATACATTTGATTGAGTTATGGTTTCAAGAAATTTCTCAAATGTAATGACAAATAACGAAAATGTGGTGCTATTTGTATGGTATACAAACAAGAAGGAACTATTTTTTCCAGATATAATTATTGTTTTCATAGAATTAACTAGGTGGTTTCTGCTTAACAACAGAGCAAATAGAACAATCAGTCAAAGTAAACCACTTCAGTCTGTCCCGTTATTGGAAAAAAATGTACTTCGGGAAGTTTAGCAGCTGAGGCTATCCCATCGTACATTATTTCCCAATCATGGGACCGCCGATCGTGTTTTATTCCTTACATATACTCATTGAGCTCAATAATTTTTATTTATTTATTTAGTTTATTTGAACAGGGACAGTGTACAAAGAACATTAACCTTATATAAAACAAGGAGAGACGTTATGTACCGGGTTATAGCAATTTGCTCATTTCCACCCATAGTCCCTGAGCAGGTAAGTGAAACAGTACAATAGAAAGTACATTAAACAGTAAAATAGAAAGGACATTAAAAAACAAAGTGTGGGACAAAGGCATATATCTTTAAATGGGGGGGACTATGTAGAAAAAGAGCTGTAATTTCTAAATATAGAAACCAAAATGTGTAATTAATGCTATCGTCAGCAGATACTGTGTAGCTTCAATATATCAAATTCCTAGTGAACAAAGTGGAAAGGACTACATTTGTTCATTGATTTATTGCTAAAATGTTGCCTAAAGTATGATGATATTCCTTGCGTCATTTGGGGGATTGTACAGTTTGAGGCAGGCATATTCTTTGTAAAGAGAAAGCTTGCTTGTGATTTAAAAATCTCCCACCTCTATCCCAGACACCACAAAAAAGCCTTTTTTACCATTTCTTGGATTTTCAGTCCTTATGACCCCACAATTAATGCATTCGATTAAATATTTGAGCCCAAGATTAATGCGTTTGATTAAATATTGGGGTAACAGTATCATGAATGGTGTTTTTGAGGAATAACCCTTTATCTCTCTCTCTCTCTCTCTCCCCCAGGTCAAGCTTCCAGGATGTGGGGGTCTGTGTGCCTCTTCATATCACTACTCAAGTGATGGAGAATGGAAGAGTGATTGTGGGTGCTGTAAGCCAACTGAGTTCCACTCACAATCTGTTGTCCTCCACTGTGATGATGGGACTGAGATCACTGAAGAACTCTCTGTCCCAGCTGCCTGCAGCTGTGCAGCCTGCAACTAAGTCCTCACTCACACACACATACACACACACGTCATCTGCAAACAAGCTGCAGCTCATAAATGACAGACACACACACACACACACACACAAATGCTCATGTACACACACAAACCAATTCCAGAAATATCAACATAGAAAGACATTTTAAATCAAATCTTTTTTGCCTTACATGAAATTCTGTACATTAGGCACACAGCCCTAATACTGAACCCAGAGTAGTAAAAGGCATGAGTTCATACATTATCTACACACTTTTTCCTTTAACATTTTTGTAACTAGGTTAGCATCACTTGTGGATTGGGTAAATATATTCACAATAGTTCAATCTATCTTGGTTTTCATATTGGGGTAAATGCATGCATGTAGCGGTAAAAGGAACTGCTTGCTGATAAAATGTAACTGTTTTGTGGATATATGCTAGCAATTAAAATTTTACTACAAACTAATACCTACTGCTTCTAAATATATCTGACTGTTCTCCATGTTTTACATTATTGAAGTTTCAAAGACACTGAATAAATTACTTTAATCCATCTTCCCATATCAAATGTGTGAAATGTCTTATAATAGTAGTATAATAGTTATCTGTCATGGGAGACTACACATTTGTACTGTAACAAGAGAACTAGTTAGGCAGATTCTAATTATTTCCAAAAACATATATTTGTCCACCTCAGTCTCTCCAGAGGCAGAAACCATTTTCATGAGTTTCGCAAATTTTGTACATTTAGGTAAATGTTTTATACATTTTAGACACCAAACATTTACTAAGTATATGATCTATTTTGCCATTTGTGTAAATGCATGAAACATTTCCATAACATACAGCTTATGTATTTATTTTTGCCTTGAGTATATTTTTGGGATACTGTATTTTATGTTTATAACCTTCATAAAAAGCATCATAAATGTGAAAGAGTTAAATATTTTGAGGAAAAAAGAGCCACTATGGTGAAATATGGATAAAATGCATTTATCCCAGATAAACCTCTGCAAACTTGCCATAAACCACCACAGCCCATGAATGACCAGCCTCCCAAACAACTACAGACAGTATTGCTACTGGTCAGCAAACATAAATCACAGAAATCCCAAAATAATAAGCCACTTTCCCAGAAGAGCAGGAAAATTCCAAATTTTGTCCACAAAAAAAGGTGAATATAAGCAGGCAGGTACTGGTTTAACATAGCAATCACCAGGTCTACTTACAGTGAGCTCCATAGCATTTGGGACAAAGACATTTTTTCTTGATTTAGATTGGTACTCAACAAGTTTACATTTATAATCAAGTAATTGGTTAAAGTACATCTTCTCAGATTTTATTTGAGGGTATTCTCATACACTTCGGTTTCACCATGCATAAATTATAGCACTTTATATATATAGCCCACCTCCCCCCATTTCAGGGCACTAATATTTGGGACATATTAATGTTAATAAATGAAAGTAATCATGTTTGGTACTTTGTCGTATATCATTTGCATGCAATGGTTGCTTGAAGTCTCTGACCCATGGACATCCCCAGGTGCTCAGTATTGTCACTGGTGATGCTCTGTCAGGCCTGTACTGCAGCCCTCTTCAGCTCCTGCTTGTTTCAGGGACTGCTTGCATTACGTTTTTCTCTTCAGCATATGAAGCACATGTTCAATTGAATTCATGTTGGGTAAATGACTTGGCTAGTCAAGAATTTTCCAGTTTTTGGCTTTGAAAAACTCCATTGTTGTCTTAGCAATATGTTTGGGATGAAGTACCATCCAGTCAGTTTGAACACAGATGAGATGCTTCAGTACACTTCAAAATTCATTCTGCTACTGCTATTAGCAGATATACCAGTGGGTAGCCATACATTCTGAAAAATAACACCCCCACCACCATGTTTCACAGATGGGGGGGGGGGGGGGTGCTTTGAATCTTGGGCAGTTCCTCTTGGCCTTCACACTTTTGCCATCAGTCTGATGCAAGTGGGTCTTGAGCCGCGTTTCCACCAAAATTACCCGGAACTTTCAGTCCCAGGAACTACTTTACCAGGAACTAAAAGGTTCCTTCAGCCAATGGTTGTCTGCGTTTCCACCGGGGTCTAAAGTACCGCGAAGATTAGGCAAATTAGCCCACTGACGTATGAAAAAGCGACGTTGTCGTCAGTCCATCTGTCATATGATTTCTTCTGTAACCCCATACTACCACCGAAGTCTCATCTGTCCACAAGACCTTTTTCCAGAACTCTGCAGGTTATTTTAGGTATTTTGTAGGTAACTGTAACCTGGCCATCCTGTTTTTGCAATTTGTGGTTTCAATCTTGAAGTGTAGCCTTTTTAGTTCTATTTTTGAAGTCACCTGTGGACAGTAGTCATTGGCACATCCACCACTGCCTCCTGAAGCGTGATTCTGAGGTGTTGGACATGTTTTGGGGGGTTTTTCTTCATTATGGTGAGAAGTCTTCAGTCACCAACTGTAGAGGTCTTATTTGGCCAACCAGGCTTTTTGTAATTGCCAAGCTAACCAGTGCCTTCTTTCTTCATAATGATGTTCAAAACAGTTAATTTTGGTAAGCTTAAGGTTTGGCCTATGTCTATGACTGTTATTTACGTAATTGGCATTATGGCTTTCTTGATTTTCATTGACAAAACACTGGTCCTCATGTTGACAAATGGTAATAACACATTACAAAGGCAATCAAAAGCCTAGAATAAAGACTAGATACTGAAAGCTCTATAACACCAGCAAGAAGGAAACAATGAACACACCTGACTAATCAGGAACACTTGTGAAGCCAACTGTCCCAATCATATGGTGCCCTAAAATGGGGGTCTGCGTATAAAAAGCGCTGTAATTTTTAGTGAACCCAAAATATATTAAAAATACCCTTTAATAAAGGGTTGCAATCTGACACGGAGGTGGCACATTGGCACAGTCAGATGGCACAGCAGGTTATCTGCAATTTATATTTGTGTTAAAATTTCTGTTCACTCTGTGTCTTCAAGACTTAAAACAAAAATATCACAAAGAGAGGTTGACTTAATATGATGCATTTATTGCATAAACTAAGCTGCCTAACCTACGCCACATTATACTTAAGACTTTTGCATACAGAACATCTTTAACAATGTTACAAACTTAAGTGACAAAAGAATTTTCTTTTTTAACAACATTCAATAAAAATATATTAGATCAAATTAATTAGTTCCAGGGAGTTGTTGGGGTAATTTGTTTCTACACATTGCTATTTAAGGAAAAATTTCTAGTAATAATTTGCCGTAAGTTGTAATACGGGGAATTCATCTTCGTGCCAACTCGTTCAAACTGATCAAACATTGACAGCTAATGTTCCTCAGCTGCAAGAGGCAGTTTCCATGTAACGTTATTTAGCTAGTTGATTATTTAAAGAGAACTGATGCAATATGTTTGATCACGGAGTAACATCAGGTTGTGCTATTAACATTGTAAACAGGAGCCATACAGTGACACTGTGGTGCCCTGAGAAAATATTAAATATCGGAAATTTACTTTCGCTTGTGAAGCCTTTGAGAAGAATCTATGAAAATAAAGAAATCTAGCATGTCTCCAGTCCACTCCACTCAAATATTACCTGCAGCACACACTCGCGCTTGCCTTCTTGTTCCACAGTAACAAAAGAAAGGGACTTTGACAGCAGTAGTTCTCTCATTGCGTCATGTTTCCCAGACATCACAAAAATTCACTCACATTTCAGAACAGTACTACGCAGAGCTTCCCAAGTGCAAATGATTATTGATTTCCGACTGAACTGTCTATGAAAAGGCTTTTGATATCTGAAATTATTTTTGAAATTAAAATTCCAAATTGTTACCGCCCGCCAGGCCTGTACAATTATAGGGGAAACACTGTATCTTAATACGTTTTAAAATTTGGCTAGTTACAGAATAATGTAGAATAAACATCTGGAACTGGAAAATTAGTTGTTTCTTTTGTTTTTGTTTTTTTGCCCACATACTCGCGACCCAAACAGACCTGGCCAGTGACCCACTTTTGCATCGCGAGAACCACTGCACTAAAACACAACAGCAAAAAATAATAATAATTCATTCCAGAAAGTGAAATATCCCTTTAATAAATACATGAACTGAAGAAAATAGACAGTGACAGTCTACTTTAACCAGGGTGAACTGTAGTAACCACACCAGTGCAATGTCCAAAACTTTCCTTTAAATTAGCTATTCAAGTTGTTGCCAGAATTATATTAATTTTATTTAGTTAATTTCAAGTATTACTACACAACAAAAATGACAAGTGTACAATTCAGATGCCTAGAATCCAATCTAAAGACTCACTATTCTAAGAAATGCATTTGCTTCATGACACTGTACTATTCTCAAAGTTTCAGTACGGATTCAAAACACTGTCTTATTATGATTCACTACCCCTTTCCCTCCTACTCTGTTACTTAAGTTGATGAAAATGTGTATTCAGCAAGTAAGCTGATTGGCTGAGTTACCAAATAGAATGGCTCAATTACTATGATTGAGTATTCACTGAAAATAACACCATGGCTTTGGCTAATTGAGTTCCATGACTAACAAGATACACTAAAAACTGGAACACACACACTGCAAGCATAACAGTGCTACAAACAAGTACAGTGCTAGTAAACACACAATCATGCCAAAAAGCAACCACACAGAGCCAAATCTGGTAAGTGACAGCTGTGGCCAAGGTATCCTCACTGAAGACAGAAATATTTTAAGGAGTAACATTCAACCAATGAAAACAAGTGGTGGCCATCTGTCATGTGGTGAAAAGCTCTAAGGCTTTTACCTATTTGGAGTTGAAAAGCAGTGGTGCACTGCAAGACTACATGTCTCACAACAACAGTGTCTCTTTCTCCAATTATTGCATGTTGCATGACAGTGTTCAGTGGATTTCTGCTGAAAGGCTGGGAGGTGTACCAAAAATATATGCAAAAATAATATAACTTTGGTAGATGGATATGAAGGTTACATATAATTGTTTATGTTGTTACCGCCTTGACCATGTGTATAATGTATGCTGAGTTTCTCAAGTCTTAATTCCTTATGTACATGAATATATTTACAGACAGCACAGGGCTGTATGTGTGTACACTGCATGGCCAAAAGTGGACACCTGACATACAATATTTCATCCAACATTATGGGTATTAATATGGAGTTAGTCCACCCTTTGCTGCTATAACAACCTCCACTCTGCTGGGAAGGCTTTATACTAGATGTAGGAGCATTGCTGCAGGGATTTGTTTCCATTCAGCCAGAAGAGCAGTAGTGAGGTTGGGCACTGATTGGGCGATTAGGCCTGGCTTGCAGTTGGCTTCCAATTGATCCCAAAGGCTGAGGTTGAGGTCAGGGTTC